>NC_064768.1:7365814-7588314 GCF_011397635.1 Epinephelus fuscoguttatus | reverse complement strand
AGCATGAGGAGAGGAGAAGACAAAGAAAAAAGGAGATTTCGTAAATGGGAATGATGGAGGGAGAGAAAGTCAGCAGGAAGAGGTGAAGAGAAGAGGGGAGGGAAAGAGGTCACAAAGAGGGAGAAGGGGCAGCAGGAGGGGAAAGGATGACAGGAAAAGGAAGAGTCTGAAGAGGGTCAGGATTGCGTGGAGGAGAGGAGAGGGTAAAGAGATAAGGACTAACAGGGAAAATGAGGAGGGGAGGAGTAAGGGTCGAGGGAGAAGAAGAGAGGAGAAGAAAAGCAAAACAGGAGAAGACAGGTGAGGAGGAGGAGGGAGGATGGGGGGGAAAGGAAAGACAGAAGGAGAATGTAGGCGAAGGAGAGATGCCAAAGAAACATTTAGAAAGAGATGTGGAAAAAAAGGAGAGGAGAAACAGATGAGGTAAGAACAGGAGAAAAGGGGAGAGGAACACAAGAAAAGGAGACAACAAAAGAGAGAGGAAGGACACATAAGGGAAGCGAGGGAGAGGACGGGCATAATGATAAAAAATGTAAAGAGGAAGACATACAGTGGAAGTAGAGAAGGAACGGGGAATGGAGAGATAAGAACAAAGGAGGAGATGAAGGATAAGGAGGGAGGAGGACAGTACAGACATGTACGGAGAAATGAGGAGAGGAAAGAAATATAATGAGGATGAACAAGAGGAAGGAGAGATGGGGAGAGGAAGGAGATACAGAGGAAAAAAGGGGGAGAAAGGTCACAAGGAAAACTTAGAGGAGACAAGGAGAGAGGAGGAGAGAAAGGACACATAGGGGAGAGCTGGAGAGGAAGGTGATAATGACAAAAAAGGACTGGAAGGAGACATACAGAGAAAGGAGGAGATGAAGGATACATAGGGACTGATGAGGAGAGGAGGGACAAGTAAGGAGAATCAAGGAGTGGAAGCAGACATAGCGAGAAGAGTGAGGAAAGATAAGGAGGAATGAGGAAAGGAAAGAGATACAGAGAACAAAGGAGAAGATGAAGGACACATGGGGAGAACTTAAAGGAAGGAAGGAGATGAGGAGAAATAAGAAGAGGAGGAACACATAAGGAAAAAAGAGGAGAGAAATGAGATAAGGAGAAATGACAAGAGGTGGGAGACAACACAAAATGATGAGAGGAAGGAGATAAAGAGAAAAAAGGAGAAGAGGAAGGATATAAAGAAAAAACAAGGAAAAGAGGGAGACAAGGAGAAATGAGGAGTGAAAGGAGATAAGACCTAAGGTGAGGAGGGAGATAAAGAGGGGAGAAAAGAAGGATAGGGGGAAGGAGAAGAGGCACGAGAGATAAGAAGGAGAGGAAAGAGAGATAAGGAGAAATGATGAGTGAAAGTATATTAGAAGACATAAGGAGAAGAAGGAGATAAAACGATAAAAAGAAGGAAAGGAAAGAGACATAAGGAGGAGGGGAGAAAAGAGAGATATGGAGCAATGAGGAGAGGAAGGACACATAAGAAGGAAGGAGGAGGGGAAGGAAACATAAGAAGAAATGAGCAGAGGAAGGAGATAAAGAGGGATAACAGAAAGAAAGGAAGGAGACATGGAGAAAGTAGAAGAGGAAGGGGAAATAAGGAGGGGAAGAAAGAGAGAAAAGGAGAAATGAGGAGAAGGAGATAAACAGGAAGAAAGGAGGAAAGGAGAGAGACATAGGAGGAAGGAGAGGAAAGAGGAGATATAAGGGGAAGTTAGGAGAGGAAGGACATACAAGAAGAAATACAGATAGGAAGGAGATAAAGAGAACAAGAGGAGGATGGGAAAGAGACATGAGGAGGAAGGAGAAGAAGGAGATAAAGAAAAAAGAGGAAAGGAAGGAGTCATAAGAAGGCAGGAGAAAGGAAAGGAATGATAAAGAGGAATGGAGGAGGGAGATAAGTAGAAAAGAGGAGAGGAAGGGGATATGGAGAAATAAGGAGAGGCAGGAGATAAAGAGAAAAGGGAGGAAGGAAGAAGACATTAGGAAGGAGGAGGGGAGGAAGGAGAAGTACGGGAGTCTCATCTCCTCCGAGCCTGTCAGGTTGATCTGTTCTACTCAGAGGGGTCAGAGGAGGACAGTGGAGGTGAAAGAGGGAGAGACGGAGGAGGGAGGAGAGGAGAAACAAAGGAGAGGAGAGAGATTAAAGGGAGAGGGAGAACAGGAGATGAAAAGAGGTTTATAGAGGTATAGAGAGAGATGGAGGGATGAGAGGAGGCGAGACGGTGGAGGTGTAGAAAGAGAGCGAGTCGGGTCAATAAAACATGCATGAGCTAGTCGCTGTGTGTACATCTGTGTGTGTTTGTGTGTGTGTGTGTGTGTCCTTTTACAGGTGTCTTCCTCTTTCTTCTTCATGTGTGTATAAAGTGTCCCATCTATATATGTGTTTGCGCGTGTGTGTGTGTGTGTGTGTGCGTCGTCCTCTTGTTGGCGTGTGTGTATGTGCACGAGTTTAGCATCTGATTTAGCCTCTCGTGTATATGCGTGTCCTCATGTCACGTGTAAGCATTTCCAAGTGTACGCGTGCATGAATGTCTCCATATGTGAATGTGTGTGTCTTCACGTGTGTATGTGTGTGTGTGTGTCCTCAGCTAACACAGACACGCTGTCTCCATCCAGCCATGAGCTGCTATAAGCCTGGGAGAGACTCTGTGCTCCGACACACACTTATATTCAGTTGTATATAGGTCAGTGCAGCCCGTCCATGCTAACAGTCACTGCGCCGCCGCACGGCCTCCGACTTACATCATCTAACAGCAGATGTCATGATGGGAAACAAAACGTGTGTTAAAGGAATAGAAAAACTTTGGTCGACATACGTCCTAAATAATTCATGTGATTTTAGAAGATAATAAATGACTCCTGTCCTTAATGCTAACACTGTCACACTCACTTAAAGGAGCGATAGTAGATATTTAAAGGTCCAGTGCGTAGGATTTAGGGAGAGATGTTGGCAGAAATGGAAAATTACATAAGAAATATGTTTTCTTTAGTGTATGATGGCCCCAAAATAAGATTTCTTATGTTTTCATTACTTCAGAATGAGCCGTTTATATCTACATAGGGAGCAGGTCCTTGTCTACAGGGATCGCCAATCTGCAATCTTTATCGCTAGACAGCACTAAATCCCCCTAAATTTTACACACTGATCTTTTAACATGAGCTGAGTAATAGCTGACTGATGTTGAGTTATAACCTCCATGCTATCAGTATGGATTTGATCCAAGAGTATGGTGACCACTGCTGAAGTATAACTAAGTACAATTACTGTGCTTAGGGGTATTTTCAAGTGTTTTTGTGCCTAAGTAACTAATGGGTGCAACAATTTCTGAAACTGGTCCGGTACTGAGCAAGAGCAGCTGAAAAACAGACTGCAAAATACGCACGCTGGTCAGGTGCACACTAAATCTACGTCTACCAAAAGTTTTTGTTTTGCCCCTGCCAGGCTGAAATTGTTATAAAAGTGTCTGACAACAATATGCAAAGGATCCCTAAAGATACAGACTTTTTCTTTGTTTAACCAGAAACAGCCCCAAAATCACCATCACCAAACCCATCAGACTCCATTGAATTAAACAGTAATTTCAGCATGAGTACAACCATTATATTTTCACATCTAACTGGGTGAATTAAGAGTCAACCAAACCAGAGTTGGTGACAGCTGGAATGATGGAAAGGCAAACAAAGACTTTTTTATGGGTTTTGTTTCGTTGACTTTGAATTAAAAGTTTTATGATGATAAAATTATTGTTTATTCCAATGGGGGCGTGTTTTTCCAGTAATCACATTTGATAGCCTGACATGCTTTGCCAAGTCGTTTTTGAAGTGGGCACGCCTGTAGCGACACATCTCCATGTGACTGGGGCCTGTTGCTGTGTTCACACTACAAGTGACACAGCAACAGGCCACAGGTCATTTTCAGTCGAAGCCAGTGACACGAAGCTACAAACTGACGCCTGACACTTGTTGCTGAGGATGGACGTGACCTGCAACAAAGTTCAGCTGGCCTCAACTTTTTTCAGTGCTCCAATGATGTCATACAGTTTTGTTTATAGCTGTGGTGCTGTGTTTGGCTATGTTAACTGACGCTATGATAGCCTTCCGTGCGTTGTGGTGCACACAGGGATGGTGCGGCGAAACATGATGTTAACATGGGGCTCAGACATTAACCAAAAGCATAAGTATTTTTTTTTGACCAAATACAAACTTAAGATGACAGTTAGGTGCTTTGTGGCAGGTAACAGACACACACAAGCCTGTGACGATATACCTACATTAACCAGCACTTGGGCAACACTTCAGTGGTGACTCAGTGATAATGTAGCTGGTCAAGCTGTTGTTGTGTCTTGCACCCTCTAAACGCTCAATGATACATAAACGAAAAAATATGCAGCTATTGTTGTGTTATTTACAGGAGTCTTCCCCAGGTTAGAACATGTGAATAAGGCCATTAAGTTACTGGGGTTACCATTACTGAGAACGTATGCACTCAGTGTCCTGTAAGGCGCTTTGGATAAAAGGTTCCACCAAATGGCACATTTTAATGACAAGTTAAATCCTTTATGGGGATTTAGTGAAAGGACTTAGAACTTTCTAAAAATCATTTTATTTTTGGCCTGTCTTTTATAGGATAAGCTCAGCCATAGGCAGCCTGCAGTTTATGCTGATGAAAGATTATTCTTATGGTATTTTTTACACAGCATACAGTGGAGACGTGTCACACTGTTTTTATATCCACACCTTTGCTTGTTCTCGTAAAATACTGACGCATGTTGTTTTAAATGTGAGTTTAAACTGTCACAATATTGGGTTTTTGTGTGAAACCAATAATCATGACTGTTACCTGTCACCTCAGCGTCTCGCTGCACAAATAGACTTTTCTCATTATTCATGCTGCACACTTTAAAAGCACACAAAGTAAATAAAATAGCTGAATTCATGATTTATCTGTCCTCCTCTCAGAGTTATTCCTCTGCAACAAGCTGCTCTGTATCAGTGACTCTAAATATACATGAGAGGTTCCTGCACCTCATCACAAACATTATTTCATTTATTTACCTGTCTTTAACCAGGGAAGCTACTTTGCAAGATCTTTTTTTTTTACATACCAACCCTGGCTCTAGCAAATATGAAAATATACAGTATGTCTTGTCATCTGAAATAACAATTAACCCTAAACTACATTTAGAGAAACATGGGTAACAGTGGAAAGACTGAACCAGCGGAGTGGATATTGTTATGGCAGCAGATTAATAATCCTGGCTTTAAAAAGACATGTAAAGCTCTACATTCATCAGTCAAACATTGGTATCAGACAAAACTTGCCTTGTTGACCACCATCAATCTGTCAGCAAATAACAACACATTCACCAATGGCAGTGGCTGTTTTTCTTTCAGTTATGTCACATCAGTTTTGCACAGACTAAAAAGCAGGGCTCCAGACTAACGGCGTCCCATTTCCACGAGGATGATAAAAAACGTTTTTGAGACAAATAGTGATCTTCCCTGGGACCAGTGATGCCAAATCTTTTCCAATGAAAGTAGCCGGCACTGACTGCAAAAGTCGCTTAAAGTTGCCAGATGACGTCATACCTTCATTTGCACATTTTTTGACATTATTGTTACTGGAAACATTAAAACTCTGCCCAGTTAGATCAATTAAATCATCCTCAACAAAACATCTGAATGGCATGAGAGCCATATACTCGCCTGTACTAGAGCGCACCACTTTCTTGAGCCTCTAATTCAGAGATCAAGAGCATCAACGTAACCAGAGGAAGTCACTTAAACTGAACTCCCACGGCGAGCTGCACCTTCTCTCCCCATGACTGTGTCACACCTGCTGCACAGTGCAAAAGGAAAGAGGTGGTGAGACCTCGGGCTGATGGTGGGAGAGCAGTGGAATATATTACAATATATTCCTCTGTTTTTTTTCTCGTGGTCTGAATAATTTGCTAAATTTTTTGCAACTCGCTTTTAAGAAATGAAGTCGCTAAGATGGGCTGAAAAATTGTTAAATCTAGCAAGAACCGCTGACTCGTCAGGGGACGCACCCCATTGTTTCCCTGATGATGCTACATTGTGAACAACAAATCCATGTTGACACTGGCAGGAAGAGAGCTAGTTAATGTTAACTGTTTGCCAGTGGCCAAAACTAACAGCTACTAAAGGTTGCACTGAGTTACATTATGATGTATTCAAGCTCCATTCAGTAAAAATGAGTACTGGGCAAAGGTTAATCATAAGGTTATGATGTGTTCAGATGTAATCCTGTAAGTTCAGTTTTTGGTGAGAAATTTGAACAAATACAGCTGTATGAAGAGGAAACTTTTTGACGTCTTCACAAGATAATAAAACAGATAAGTGGTAAATGGACCTGCACTTGTACAGGTGCCTTTCTTTTGATCACTCAAAGCACTTTTACACCACATGTCACATTTGCCCATTCACACACAAACATGAACATACTGGTGGCCGAGGTTACTGTACAAGGTGCCACCTGCTACTCAGAGGCCGTTTACACGTACACAGTGATTTTGATAAACGGAGACATCTTCCTTCGTTTGTGCCCTTCGTTTACACGCAAACGGAGATTTCTCCTCTGAAAAAGAGTCTTTCTAAAAAGTCCGGCCAGAGTGGAGATTTTAGAAAACTCCGGTTGCGCGTTTGCATGTAAACTGAGATAAACGGCGATAAACGAAGTTATAGGCAGCCGACGTCACAGTATGCGCCGGAACTTGCGCCTGTGTCAAAAGTGCGACCTATGTTGCTATGGTGACAATGGATACATGGAAGGCTTGAGCCTCTTGTTACACTGCCACCTACAGGTTTGGCATGCTCTTGTGTATATATACACGGGTAAGTGTAAACGAAGATCTTTTTGAAAACGGAGACGGTGAAATGTCCGTTTATGAAAATAGCCGGCCACATGTAAACGGCTTCTCAGCTTTAACATTCACACGCACTCACACACAAATGGAACAGCAATCAGGAGCAATTTGAGGTTCAGTATCTTGACCAAGGATACTTCAACACATGGACTGGAGGAGCCTGGGAACTGCTGATATTCTGATTAGTGAACGACCTGCTCTGCCTCCTGATCTACATGATATTTTATATAGTAAAAAGGCTTTTCCAGAAAAAAAAGATATTTCTTTCATGTGAAAAAAGTTATATTCACGGTTGTTTTATAACTTTGTATTACTAAATTTGTGCTCATTCAAACGTAGTGTCATGAAGGACTGAATAACTTATAAACAGTTCAGCTATTTTTTGTGATAAAGATTTCTTTGCTTCCCTAAAACAACAAAAATATTGGTATCAGCAAAATTGTTATTTTAAACATTGGTATCCGTATTGACTCAGAAAGTGCATCCCTATAGTATCTGGCCATTCACATAATTTTGGCCATGTGGGGTACGATGATAAGGGACTGTTCATTATTTATCAGGGAGGAGAGGTAGTGCAAAAACGGGGAGGCATGCCAAATAATTTTTTAAGCACTGGGGAGGGACTTATATTTTTTATTTTTGCTTAGGGGAGGGGCATACACATTTACATGGTTGTATTTTGTATTTATTTTACTACTGATTTTTAAAGAAAGCATTCATATTTTCTATAAAATTGTCAAAATGTCACCATTAATTAAACCAAAAAATGTAAAAACAGAAATGGTCATTAGATTGTCACTTTTCCAAAGGTCCTTGGACACATCAAGTTTGACAAACACTTCCATCAGAAAAAAACATGACTAAATCTGAGCTTAAAATAGTCATATTTCATCAATATCACTTTAAGTCTCGTTTAAAATTTGGCCAAAAATAAAGTGTTTGCATGAACTAACCAGCATGTACGACAAGAGTGAGGCTTTTTTCAACTCCATGATTTCGTCTCCAACTTCTAACTTTCAAACATCAAAGGGTAGGCTATGTTTTAATAATCTAATAACTCATTTATGGTGGAGGAAGGGTCATGCATTTTCCCCAGTCACTTAGGGAGACTCAAGGACAAATATTTGTAGCTTTGGGGAAAAAAAACAAAACAAAATGAAGTCACACCCCAACCAACCCCCTCTTCCGATAAATAAAGAACTGTCCCCAAGCACTTGATATGTGGCACTTGTAAGGAGCAGTAACCTGAGAGAAAACTCAAAAAGACAATAACAAATAAAGTCTGTTTTCAGATGGAAACCAGACTCCAGTTAATTATCCATATCTTTCAGATAAATCCAATCAAGTTGTTTTAATCATGTTAAACAACTGATCCATCTGTCTGTTGTTGCTTCTGTTTCGCCGAGGACTTCCCTCCAACTCGCTCACTCAGAGATTACAGAAACATCACTGACTGTTTCCTCCCTGCTGCTTATTTGTATGATCGCTGCTCGAGGAACTCCAGCCTCATCTGCCACTGCTCTCATTGTGAGTCGCTCCGGATAAGACTGCCTAAAATGCAAATGTAAATGTAAATAACCGTCCAGCGATGCTACTTGTGCGTATAAAAGCTCTGCTGGGGGTGTAATGCATTCTTTTGCGGTGAGGAGGGTAAAAAAGAAAAGGCTTCCTCCTCTTCCTCTGAATAGGCAGGATGGGCCACCTCGCCGAAGAGAATTCCATTAGTATTGGTTTCTGTGGAGGGTTTTACTGTCACATGGGCTGTAATGCTGCCTCAGAGGGCCTTTACGGCCTGCCAAGAAAAATTTCTGTCGCCGGGTGTGGAGGGAGCCCTGCTGGGGGGGGGGGGGGGGGGATGCTCAGGACTCCACAAAAGGACTTCTAATAAACTTTTATCAGTCACAGTGCTTTCCTCCAGACCAGATTTATTCTTTCACGTTACTCTATTTCCACTCTGTCTTTTATGGCGGCTTTTACAGCGCTGTGGGTCTCAATCTGAAGCGAGTCAAGGCCATGCTGCTTATATACAATGTGCACAGTAGAGCAGGAATGTGAGCTAAATCACCTGGAGGATGAGAGATTTTTTTCATGTTTTGGTTCTGATTTAAAACCATGATTTCTTATGGTTTCCAGCAGGCATGTGCACAGATAGTCATCAGGTGGTGCTTAAGCACTGACCCCTTTTTAGCCTTGACTAAATAAGTGCCCTTTTTGCAAGTCATTTTTTTCTGTTTCTTTTCATAATTTCTTATTTTAGTTTTTAAATTTGGCTGATTGCATCAGTTCTCATATGCGTGCATTGTTCTCGACAACTGCATCTGAGTCCAGCCTCTGCCCCTCCTTCTTCAACTAACCTCGTCACAGTCACCACAGTCAATACACACAAATGAAGCGCCCAGCAGAGCAGCATCCACGTCTCCCTGATCTGCCTCTTGCTCAGCCTATTGAGATCTGCATCTCAATACTACTCAGTCTATGAGTAACCATTAAGTTAAACAAGTAAACTAGTCTGGCATAAAATATACATATATATATATACATACATATTCTGATCCCAACTCATCAAATATCGCTGTTTGGTCAGTGGATGTTTCATGTCTACATATGAAGCGTTAGGTATCCTGGATGCGTCTGTTGTTAACGTTCTGGAAAACCACATATGCCTGTCACATATCGTGTTTTTTCAAAATATACTTCAGTTTTTATAGTAACCCTACAGTTTCTTCTCGTCTGATGCATACAGTCTTTTTCAAAATAAAATTACAGCATCGCTAAAACACTTGTATTTACATTTATGAACTTGTGCAACAGAAGCACATGGTTAGGTTTAGAATTAAACATCATGGCTTGGCTCTACATTCACATGGGAAGCATACACCGGGCTCCCGGGTCAAAGTCCGCTGTTTGTTGGAATCATCCACCGCCTCTCCCGCCCAACCTATAGGGACTTTTCAACTCCTTAAATTACGATGTTATCCAGTGGCATTTCAAACTGACGCTACTCAGTGGTGTTATACACTGATGCCGCCCTGCAGGGTATCATTCTGCTGCATGATGATGCCTTTTTTAATTGGTAACTGATGCCAAAACCACTGACCAAGCGGCTGTATTTGATGAATTTTATACCGTCTCCCTCCAGCTCTTTGTCACATTTGGATTCACCAACTGACTGACGTGAGCTAAGACAGATGTTGAATTCCTTTCTCACCTTCACTTGTCTTTATAAACCAAAACACAACGTGAAATAATATTTACCTTTCTCACAACATGGTTCTGATAATTAATGAAAAAAAATTGACATGTGGTTTGGTGCAGCTCAAACATGCTGTGCACAAAGGGTGCAAGAGGAGGCGTGCAAAGCTGCTGTTGCTGCTGCGTGTGTCTGCTCTCTAGGATTCTTTAAAATATTTTAAATTAATTAGACGATAATTACAAGAATTACAACGTATGTAAAAACGGAAGAGGACGAGGAGAACAAATTGAGAAGAGGAGAGCAAAAGAAAGGAGTGAGAGGAGGAGAGTAGAAGTAGTGCACTTCACCTAATTGTTGTAACTGAACATAAGCCTACTATGTAGTTTGGAGGGCAGATCGATTGTTTTTTTTTAATTTATTTCTCACAATGCAGACGATTTCAATTCTGTGAGATTTGTTGATGGTCATTTACTTTAAAGAGCATTAAAGTGTGCACAGTGTGATACTGTTTCATTTGTTGCTGGTATAAATAAAAGATAAATGTATATATAGTATAGATATTTAGACACCTCACATGTAAGCCTGACAAAAATTTCTCCTGATCATTACTGTGCACAAATGTACTGTATTTACATCATCCTGTAGAACCTTATTTGTGGAAGGGGTGTCATCCCCCCCCGCCCAACCCCGCCTTTTTTTTTTTTTTTTAATTAACCTGGGCACCTGCCTTATAAAATGTCTGGGCACGGTTTGCGGGGCTTTAAGATTCAGCCATATCAATTCTTCTAACATCTTTTAAAATATCATTTTAACATGATCCTGCAGCTTAATGACTCAAATCTGAAAGCAGTAATTGTTTTCTACAAAGGTCCATTGTTAAATACTGTATGTGTGTCTAAAGACTTCCAGCATGTTCATCACTTGTTTTTTGTATCTTTTAGCTGTGAAAGCAGCAAGGGAGAGCTTGATGAGGGCCAGAAGCAATAATTATAATAAAAAAAAAAAAAATAGATAAATTTATACTCATGTGTATATTGATTGAAATTCTGAATATTATAAGTTTTCTTTGCAGACACTGACTTTTTTAACAAGTTCCAGACTGCGAGTTGTCTTTGCTCGCATTAACTCGCATCAATATCCAATTATTACCAGAGACATTGGGGTGTTTTTTGATTTGATTGGCTGCGTGTGAACATATTTTCTTATTGGCAATAACTTGGACAAGCTCTTATCTCACTTATGAGAAACCTGAGAGAGATGCGTGCCCGAGATTAGCCGGTATGCCGAGGCACGCACACACCTTATCTTGTTTACTGTTGGGCTTCTGCAGTCTGCCTAAGCTCTGTTTCCATGGTAATATTAGGATTACTGTCTGCTGAAATACTCTGAATATTGTTAATTCGTGTATGAATCAATCGGATATTGCCGATGCTCTGATTGCATTGATTTCTGAAAAAAATTCTCGTTTCCCCGTCTCTCTCGCTTCCTCTCTTTGCCTTGTTTTCCTCATACATTTATTTTTGAGATTCTCTGTTCATTATTGTGAAAACTTTGTTTATTACTCTCCCTGTAGCCAAATGTGCTGCTGCCTTCTCTCTTCTCCTTTTGCAAACCCTAATCTTGCACAAGGAGGTCAGAGGTCAAAGTAGGCATTCACTGGCTCGCTGAAGGGCCCTCGAGCAAGGAGGTTTGCCCATATCAGGGGCTTGAACCTGAGTGCTCCAGTGGAAGACCCTCTCCACGCTCCCCACTCAATCTCAAACAACTAACCGGGGGAAATCAAAGTTAAATAAAGAAAATGAAAGGAGAATAAATAATCACCGGCGAGCGGGGCATGGAGCCGCATCTCAGTGAATCTTATTTGGATTTCAAGGTGGGAGCTGCACGAAAAAGGGAGAGAAGAGAGACGAGAGCAATTAGGAAACAGAGAGACAGAGCTGGGGGAGAGTTGTGGGGGAGGGTTGGCGGGGAGGGGGGAGACAGGGAGGAGCAGTGAGGAGGAGAAGACAAATTGAGAAACATGAGGTCGGTGACACCATACACACACACACACACACACACACACACACACACACACACACACACACACACACTTGTGTTTGCTCTTTTCCACTCAGTTTTATCCCAGTTACATTTTAATGGAACTGGGTGCTTGTACCAAACACCTGCACCACCGTCTGATGACAGGAGGAGACACTCAGGGCCAACGAGCTGCAGAAATGTCAAATATTTTGCTAATGTTGTCTTTGTTCATTATTGGCATTATTCAGCATTCACAAAAAAAGTTTGTGAGGTTAAAGGATATCGTCCTTCATCCCAGAGTCTTTTTATACAGGGTTCAAAACAATCACAGGAGAATATTTCACGTTCCAATATTTGTCCTTCAAATAAATAGATAAATAGATAAATAAATATACACAAGAAAAAATAATTATTAGGATGGCAGGGCTTAGAAATTGCACTTTTGTTTTACCTTATTATCTATCTTTTTATTATTATTACTTTAAACGTTTTCATTCAATCTCTTTTATATTCCTAATCTTCCCACCTAACTTTTGAAATTTCTTTATGTAAAAAGTTGTACGCACTACTATTTGTTCTACCTTTTATAAAACTCCATAATGTAAAGCGCCTTGAGCTGCCTCTGTGTATGAAATGTGGTATAAATAAACCTGCTTTGTCTAATATTTCAATATCACTGCCAAAAAGGTTAGATGCAGTGCTTAAAATGACATTTGGGCCATGACATTGCACTCTGTTTGATTCGTAATGAAATTACACCTTTGTCTTGCCTTATCGTTTTATTATTATCATTTTTATTTCACACTTTTTTCATTTTTTCTATTTATTTATACTTTTTCTTTCTACTTGTCTTTTAAAAAAATAATGATAAAAAACATTTAAAGTTTTATGCACTTTTATTTCTCATACCTGTGTCTTCTTCTAAACGTATAATTACTAATCACTAAATAACTAATATGTAAAGCACCTTGGGCTACCTTTGTAGATGAAATCATATCATATAAATAAGTCTGCCTATGTGTACTTAGTAATTCTGCCAAAATGATACCCGGTACAAATTAGGGATAGGCATTTTAAGTAATTTACATCTTTGAGGACTTGCATTAAACTTCTACAGAGCACTGAAATTCTTACAAAAACAAACAGAAAAACATCAAAGTTAACAACAGGAATGTAAATTGGCCAACAACGAAAAACAAGTGCAATGTGGAATTCACTTTTTGAACAACCAGGTTTCAATTAGCCTATCCAAACCATAAATTCAAGTTAACAAAAAAAAAATTGGCAAACTTTCTGTTACTGCCTTTACATAGGTTATAACAACAGGGCTTAGAATTTGCACTCTGTTAAATTTGTAATGAAATTGAACTTTAATTCTGCCCGGTCTGTCCTATTATTATTATTATTATTATTATTATTATTATTATTATTATTATCATCATTATTACTATTGTTGTATTCATCATAAGTTATTTATTTCTTACTTAAAATTTTATAATTCACTATTCTTCCAACCTGTCCTTACTAAATTTAGAAAATTTGATTTTAGAATTAAAATTTATTTTCATTTTTATTTTAAATTTCTTTATGTCAAAAGAAGCTTTATGCATTGTTATTTCTCGTACCCGTATATTCCATAAAACTTCATTTTGTAAAGCACCATGAGCTGCCTCTGTGTATGAAATATATATAAATACACCTGCCTTGCCTATAATTTCACTTCTATTGCTGAAATTATACCTGGTTGCTTTCATGAAAGTTCACGTTTTAAAACAAAACAGTTTTTACATTCAACAAAAGCAGCCAGAGTTAAAATATGTTAACTGCTGCTCAGTGCCTGAGAAAAGTCTAAACAGTCTAAAGGGACACCAATTTGGTTTAAAATAGTAATAAAAAAACAAATCTGATGCAACTTAAAGGTCCTTGAAAGTTTTTGATACTTTGTGCAACATACAAATTTTGGTCTGTCCCATAAAAATTCATAGCATGAGACTAAACTCAGTACTAAATATGAAAAAAAAAATCTGTTTTCACATTTGAACACTGTTTTATCCTTTCGTTCTCAGTACCAGGATTTCTGTTCATAACTGCAAACATTCCACACTCACTTGTTATCCTCAAGGCCTTCAAACTCATCTTATGGCCTGGTGTCAGTATGGACACCTTTTATGATGGATAGTTTTTCACTAGTTTTAAAAGTTTAATAGACCAAAGGATTAATTAAGAAAAACTGTTAGCTGCAGTCCTTTTAACTGTCAATTACTGTCTAGATTAAATGAAACCTTTTCTATATAAAATATCTGGAAAAAAAGAAAAATGACAGTTAAAATTTCCTAAAGGCCAAGGTGATGTCTTCAAATGTCGTGATGTGTGCGACCAATGGTCCAAAACCTGAAAATAATAATAATTCTTTTTAAGTGAGACTTGGATTATAGTACATTCGTTGTGTCACAGTATGTAGATGCATGTTTTGATATAGTTTTACTGTTATTAAACGCAGCCCCCTATGACTTCAATCTCTCAAAATTCTTCTCTGTTTTTTGATTGTTCGTTCACCATGGAGGAATGTGAGTTTTCTTTACAAATTCAACGTAACCTAAGGTGAGTAATTGGTATACAAAGTATAATTTTGGGGGTGAAGTATCTCTTTAATATTTCCGAAAAACACCATCATTATCACCAAACTGCACTTCACCAAATTAGAACCAGAGTCCAGAAACCTTATTAGGCCGATCACTTCTAGAGATAATCAAGTGCTGCAGGTGTGGACACAAAGACTGCTGATTTTTAAGGTGGAACAGGAATCTTA
The DNA here is from genome assembly GCF_011397635.1 of Epinephelus fuscoguttatus. NCBI lineage: Eukaryota > Metazoa > Chordata > Actinopteri > Perciformes > Serranidae > Epinephelus > Epinephelus fuscoguttatus. Next base: position 7,573,406 of record NC_064768.1, on the reverse strand, counting down.
AGGCAGCTGGGTCACATTCCGCTCTGCAGGGTACACCGTCATCACACGGGCCAATCAGAGAGACTTCTCCCATCCCATAACACAATTTGACCACAACACATCTGCAGGGGAGCGACTTCATTTCCTGAACAGGTGGCTTAAAACACTCACCTTCTGGTATGTTGTGGAAAAAGCAAACAAAAACATGTTTGTGGTTTTATTTTTAGCAGCTAAAAGATAAAAGGCGGAGCTACAGACCAATCTGCATCACAACAACACATGCTCAAACTGACAAATCAACACCTGACTATAAGAGACGCAGAGGAGTTTGACACCGCTCTCCAGCACCATCATTACAACACAAAATGAGGGAACATTTTAGTTCGGCCCTCCATTAGATTTATGAGACTTTAAGAATCTATTTGTCACCCACCTCTGTGAACTCTGAACTTTTTTTTAGAATTATGCTTCTAACAAAACTGAGACTTATTTGTCTAACTTAAATGTAACATTAAAGGGTATTAAACACCAACAACATTCAGATACATCCAAGTGTATCAATGTTTTCAGCATGGAAGATAACTCAAAAGACACCTTTACCTGGTTCTGAAATTAAACTACTGCTGCAAAGTCGACTCTATGTTGCATTATGACGATATACTGAAGATTGGTAGGATGAGCTAAAGTTTGGGGCTGTAGTCAACCAAAGAAATTCTTGGTCGACTAAAGTCGAGCATAATCTTCTACTAATCAATTAGTTGTGGGGAAAAAAAATCTGCACGTTATTTTTACTTCTGCGGTGGTGTGACTGTGTCACTCTGCAGTTACACCTCCAAAACGCTACTCAGCGGTGGAGGACTGTGTTAAGTGATGTAAAGTTTAGTTGATTCAAAACATACATTAATTGTGGTTTAATAGAGACAATTTCAAACACAAGTACACAAATTGGCTTCACTATAAATCGCAGAACTGACAGACAAACACTTTTCTGTATCTGGACACATTTCCCCCACCACTACAACATGCTAATGTTATTAGCACAAGGCTACGGCATTTTACATTGTATAAATTAGCCTAGCGTCTAGTGATCTTTTCCTCTTCTCATATAAAGCCGGGGACGATGGCAACATTAAACAAAGGTAACGGTACATAATTTGGCTCCATTACAACTCACAGGATTCACCGACAAAACAACTGTCTTATACTAAACGTGTTTTCCAAGCAAATACGTACAACGTGCTAATGTTATTAGCGCCAGGCTATGGTAATTTACATTGTATACATTAGCCTAGCAACTAGCGATCTAGCCCTTGTCTCATATGAAGCCAGGATAAATGCCGAAGTAGAAATCCCTAAAGGATAGATCACACACACGACTTAAAATGCTGCTTTAGTGGAGGCTTTATTGTCTTCACAATCTATTGTTTCTTATCTGTGAAATACAAGTCAATACAAGCTCTGTTTTTACTGAGGGAAATGGTGTAGGGTGGGCGACTTCAAGTTTCTGTCAACAGCATGGGTGTTTTGAAAACACCCCCATTTTCACAGGTAACTTAGCCTGTCCCCCCGCCGCAGGAAATAATGGATTAATCCTGGAAAGCTGTTGATGTAGCACTTTTCTCCTTATGAAAGTAACACAAGGATTATTCGACTAATGAGAATTTGGTCAGATGAGAGCATAGCAACCAAATAATCGACTAGTCAACCAGGAGACTACAGCCCTACTAAAGTTTGTGATCTGCAGTACAACTGTATACTACACTTCAGCTGATGTTGACTTGTTTTAAGGTGACTACAATAAGTTTTACTGCTGTCCACATCTAGAGCAGTACATTGCTTAAAGTTGGGGTGTACCAACTACCATCTACTGTATATCCACCTATCAGCCAAAAAGCCACTAAAATATATAGGAGAGTATACCCACTTCTTTTTTGGTAACTTACAATACACCCAACTCATTAACCACCACTACACCACTGACTTTAAGGTACTTCTTAAAAACAGAAGTATCCTGCTTATGTAGCTCCAAAGTGAGTGAAATATTTAAGCCAAGAACATCCTGTTTTAAAATCCTGTGTATCATTCATAAACGTTTCCTTTGTGTCTTGACAAACCAGTAAAGTTAAGGTGTGTCACGACTGCTGGCAATGGGTACGTGGGGTTCAAATTAATGAGGTCAGTGTTCTTTGAGAGTACTGTTTGTTTTCTTGTTTAAGGACAGCAGTGGTACCGGGTGTTCTCCGTAATGAGACTGTTAACCTGCTCTGGAAATGTTAGATTCCCAGGTGTTTGTGCTGATTCTGGTGCTCCAGTTGCCCCTCGGAGTTTGGATGTTTATGAGGGTTCCTCTCACGGTTTGGGCTCGCTGCAGTTATTTTAATCAAAATAAAGTGATTATGAATATGCAAATAGAGTCATTTACTAATTGTTGCAGCCAATCCTTTCTAAATGAAGCCGGAATTTTTTGGGGAAAACTCATTTTGAGCCAAGAATGAACGCTGCCTGGAGGGTCAAAGGTTTAATGGCTGCTGTGTTCGTCCCTGCCGAGTGTCCTTGAGTTGGATGCTAAACCCCCTTGCAAGCCCTGTGACCTCCGACCCCTCTGCAGAAATAAAACAACAAAGGTGGATCACTATGAGCCAAATTCCTCATGAAATCATTTGGAATATTTTCATTGAAGCTGTTAAAAAAAAAAAAAAAAACAACCTACAGCAGCCTGCTGAGTCTCTTTTAACGTCACTGACGGACTTTATTTACTGAGTGGTTTGTGTAATTTTTTGACCGAAAACGGCAGGCTGCACACAGCAGAGGACGGCCCTGAACGGTGGCTGGTTTTAATCACACACACACACACACACACACACACACACACACACACACACACACACACAGGGAGGCATTGAGAAACACAAGCATGTACACATTAATATGCATGCACAAGCAATGGGAAGCACGCAGAGATGCTCACACACACACACACACACACACACACACACACACACACACACACACACTAAGCTGCCCATTCTAATGGGCTAAGCTTTACTCCATTTGGTTAAATGTTTTGTTAAAGACAAGCTACACCAGTGGAAGGAGGGAAGGGAGGAAGGGAGGGCAGGGTACAAGGAAAGACATGGTTTAGGGTGGACAGAAATTGAGAATATAGAAAGGAAGGAAGAAAGGGGAGAGAGCAAAGGGAGGGAATCAAAAGGAGTGTTAGAAGGAAAGAAAAAAGGGAAGAAGGAGGTTATGTAGGAATGATAATGGAAGTAAGGAGGTGATTCAGAGGGGAGAGAGAATTAGCAGTAAGAAGGGAGAAGGACTAAATTTAAGGCAAGAAGGAAAGAAAGAGAGACTCCAAATTAGGGAAAAGGAGGGACTATGGGTGATGGACTAAAAGGATGGATGGAGGAAATACTGAGGGAAGGAAGGATAGAGGGTAGGGAGGAGATCATTCAGATGGAGAAGAGGAACAGAGATAATAGGAGGGATGTAAGGATGATAGGTAGAGAACTCAACAGGAGATGAATGGAGGAAACTGGAAGGAATGATTGAAGGGAAGAAAGGAGGGAGAGAGAGACAGAAAGGTGGGGTAAAGCAAGAGGGAGAAAAGGAGGTGAGGAAGTAAGGAAATAAATGGTTTAGGCTGGACAGGAATTGAAAAAAATAGAAGGGAAGGAAGGAAGGAAGGAAGGAATGGAGGGCTGAGAAAGAAGAAAATGGAACTGAAAGAGGAGTATTAAAATCAGAGAAAAAGAAGGGAAGAAGGAGGTGATTCAGATTGGAGAAAGGGTTGGAGGTAAGAAGATAGAAGGACCAAGAGGATGGAGAAGGGGAAGGAAAGGAAAACTCAAGACAGGATGAGAGAAAAGCTGGAATGGAAAAAGAAAAAGGATGATTGAAGGAAAGAGAAAGGGAAGATAGGATGGAAGGCAGGGAGGAGATGACTCAGACAGAGAGGAGAAATGGAAAGGAGGATGAGAAATTACAGGAGGAAGGCAAGATAAAGAGTAAGGAAAAGATAAGGAAGAATGATTAAAGGGAAGAAAGAGGACACAAAGAGACATTAGGAGAGGAACTGAGGTAAAGAAGAAGACTGAATCAGGGGGGAAATTAAGGAGGTGCAGAGGAAAAGAAAGAGGGGTGGAGGTAAGGAAAGCAGAGCAAAGAAAAATATGGTTTAGGTAGGATGACATGAATTGAAGAAAGAAGGATTAAAAGGAGAAAAAAGAAGAGAGGAAGGAGGTGATTCAAATGGGGAGAGAGATGAAGGTAAGAGGGCTAAAATGAGGAATGAAGGAATGAGAGGGAAGGAAAAGATGATTTCAGATGCATGAAAGGAATGAAGGGATACAGGAATAGGGAAAGGAACAAGAAAAAGAGGTAAGAAAAGGATGAAAATACGGAAGGAGAGAGGAAGTACTAAAAGGATGGATGGAGGAAGGATGGTGGGAGGAAAGTATAGGGGATAATGGTGGGAGGAAAGGAGGGAAAGGGGGGGATGACAGAAAGAGGAGGGAAGGAACAGGAAGAAAGGAATGGCAGTAAAGAAGAAGAGTGGACAGGGTCAAATTTTTGGGAAGAAATGGAGGAGATGGGAGGAAGAGGGGAGAAAGGGAGGGACGGAGGTTATAAATCGGATAAATGAGAGAAATGGAAGTAAGATGGAAGCAGGCGGGGCTGGAAGTAGGAAGGAGGAAGAAAGGAGCTATAAGTGGAAATGAAGGAAGGAAGGGAGGAAGAAAGAAGGGAGGGGAGGAGGAAAATAGAAGGGATTGGAGGAGTAATAAAGGAGGGAGGAAAAGAAGGAGAGATGAAATGACTAATGGAGGGAAAGGACTAGGAGAGAGGAACGGTGTTAAGAATGAGACTGGACTGGATTGAATTTTAAGGAAGAAAGTGAGGAGTGAGGGTGGAGGGGGGAAGAAAGATAGAGCAAAGGTCATTGGAAGAAGTTATGATCCTGAAGGATGACAAAAATGGAGGTAAGAAGGAAGGACTAGAGGAAGGGGAGGAGAGAAAGAAAGGGAGAAGGGAGCTTAAGGAAGTACAAAAGGAGGGAAGGAGGAAAGGAAAGGGAGTAGAAGGGAGAGAAGGAAGGATTGACAGGACAGGAAGGACAATGAGTGGATCAAATTGGACTGACGGGAGTAATTAGGGAGGGAGAGGAAAAAGGGAGACAAAAGAAGGAGAAAAGAAATGATGGGAGGAGGAGAGGAAAAACGGGGTAGAGGACTGGAGGATGAGAGAAAAAAGGAGTGAAAATGAGGATATAATTCAGACAGGGAAGAGGAGGGAGGGAGTAAAACAGGACTGAAGGAAACCTGGTTTGTCACGAGATAAAGTAAAAGAGGAATAAAAGAAACAGAGGCACGGGGAAGAAAAAAAGAAGGGAGGGAAGGAGAGGATTACCGGGGCAGGAGGAGAGGAATGGAGGAAGGATTAAAGGGAGAATCGAAGTAGGGAGGGAAGAAAGGAGGTCTGTCATGAGATAGAGTAAAAGAGGAGCAAGAGAAAGAGGAGGAAGGAAGGAGGAGGGCGGGGGAGAGAAAGAGGAGGAAGGAGGGATGGAAGGAGGGAGAAGTGTTGGGCTGGAAGGCCAAATAATGGAGCAGCTCATCTCATGGTGAATTTGAATGGAGGCTGAATTAATTTAAATCTCATCACGGCCCGCCCTCTAATACCTTATCAGTTCTGCACGGAGACAAGGGACGTAATCGCATTAGACCCGCCACTCTGCTCTACTGCGCTCTGCTACACACACACACACACACACACACACAGATACACACATACAGTACCTGCGCTGGTATGTGCAACACAAACACACATTGCATGTACTGGTGAGCACGCTGTCATGGTTTTGTGTGTGTGTGTGTGTGTGTGTGTTTGTGTGACTTCATGCTGAGAGTGCACGTGCATTAAAACCAAAACACACACACAGCGTGAAAAAATGCCCCCACGAGTACAAACCAGCCACACACACACACACACACACACACACACACACACACACACACAAACACAAACACACACACACACAAATACCTGTACTTCTATCCATATGAGGACCCTGACTTTATGCATTCCTGGGACCCTTACCCTGAACTAATCCATCACAACTAAATGCCTAACCTAAACCTTATTTTGAGCAAATGTTCTTTGTAAGTGCTGGTGTTATGTTTGTTTTCGGATTTTTGCCACAACTGTGCACCTTTATAGACTGTTCAAGATTTCTGGAGTTTTCACCAAGCTAACGGTGAGCCATAGGAGCCTAACAGTAATACAACCAGTCCCTCCTGAGTAAGTGGACCAAAATCATGTTAATGGATTTCAAGCAACCATTTATAGTTTTAAAAAACACAAATATTCTAAAAGTACTTATACTTTGCTGGTGTGTCCTGTGCCTGTGCTCTGACCATAACCTAAACCTTATTCTAACCTGAACCTTAAAAGGGGAGTCGTAACTGTCAAACAGGCCTCTGAAGAAGTGATGACTGGATAAAATGTCCCCACTTTCTAAAAATGTCCTCACTCTGTTGGTTAAACATGTGTTGCGGTCCTCACTATGTAGCAAGCACAAGTGCACACATGCACGCACAAACACACATGAACACGTGCACATATGCAAACATACGCACGCACACACACGCACGCACACACACACACACACACACACACACACACAGAGTAACAATTTATAGGCTAAAACATGCACAGCATGCAAACACACATCCATGGGTGCGACAACACACAGCATGCACCCTCACACAAGCACACACACACAGCATGGATACACACTGACGAATGGGTGTAAAAACACACACACACACATACGCACGCACGCACGCGCAGACACGCGTGCACACACACACACACACACACACACACAGTCATATGGAGCTGGACTAGTGCAGCAGCCTTCCATTTACCTTCTAGGGGAAAAGGCTCATGGGAAGTTATGCGCTCTGCTGTTGATATTGGCTGCGGCAGGACGAGCAGCTTTACAGCGCTGACTCCCTGTACTTAAAATGTACACACACACACCTCAACATGGCCAAAAACACACACGCATGCACACACTCCAAACAAGATGGTGGATGAGTTATAGGCTGCACACACTAACTCACACAGTCAAAACAAGATGTCTGGAAACATTTTTCTATCAATAAATGTCTGTTTTGTAGTTCTGATAAGAAAGGCAAACCCCACCCTAAAAGGTACTGCTGACTGATGGAGGCTGTGGCTCTGGTTGTTTTGGTGTGTTTGTTTTTCATTCCTGTGGATAACAGGACAAACGTAAAGGATGTGACGTTGAGAGCATAGACTGTTTCAGTCAGTAACTAAGGTAATCAGGATTTGGTGTCAGTCAATAAACAAAGGTTTTTTATCTAGACCTCTATGAATATTGTACCTCGTGTGTTATCATTTTTCTCCTATTTCAATCTGAGGATTTTGAGATCTTGAGTTACATTTCTGGAACAGGTGCGTTGCTGTTTTTTTTTTAATCCTGTAAAAAACTAGATAAACATAAAAGGGAAGTGACTTCCTCTCAAAGTTTGAAAGCTGAAATTGTTTCAGCAGTTCATCAGGGTTTTGAGACAAGTCCTATTAAATCAGTAAACATAGATTTCTTTCAGTTCCACAAATATCCTGATTTACATTGTAACACTGTAACTATCCTTTAGCAAATGACAAACTGGATTGAGCAGCTACAACAGAGCACGTCTTTTGATGCTGTTACTATGTAGGGAGAGCTAGTTTGCTGTTAGCAGCCGGTGGGCAGCAGAGATCTGCGGTGTGTATGCTTAATGGAGCTAACAGAGCTAACAGAAAACTGCGATTCATTTAGCTATAATCTGGATTATTTTACAATAATTATCTTCTACTGTAACTTTTTCCAATAGGGTTCGCGGAATAAAAATAATTATCTCCTCAACATTATGGTGTTATTATCATACCACTAACAACTATAGATGATAATAACAAAGTAAAGAAATGATAGACTACGAACTAAGAGACTGTAAGACAATATACCATATGCATTCTGTTTATGTCCTTTCTTTGTTTGAAGTGTTACAGTTGAGGAAGGCTGTGTTTAGTTGTGTTAAATTGTCTTTTCTGCATCGTTTTTACATCAGTTTACATTTGGGCCATCAAAAATGTACTTTAGTCACCAAATTTAGGGTCTCTGTGGCCCTTTGGACCCGTGATTGAAACTATTAGCGTCGCACAGTGTCAAATTATTAGACTTCAACACAAGGACCAGCTGTTTGTTTCCATTTTCAAACCAAATGACAGCAATGTTTTCTCTCAACCATGACCACAATTGTCCCTTAGCCTTAACCACATTTTTAAACATTCCCTTAACCTAACCAAGTTGTGTTTGTGCCTAAACCTCATCATAGCATTGTCCCATCATAAAACAGAATTATTGTTCAACAGTGATTTGTGGTTCTGGAGGGCACAGACAAATTAAGATGTCCTGCTGATGGGGCATAAGATCAGGAAATACCTATATGTGCCATTCTAATGGGCGTGGACAGTCTGTACAAGGTAACTACACTATCACTAGGGTTTGGTTAAATTGATTGTTATGTTAGAGATGAAGATCACACTGGAGGGATTACTGTAGTCTGGCCTGGAAACATCTCTGGATCTTTCTCAATAGAAGCTAAAGGACATCACTGGAGAGAAAGATATCTGGGACACCTTGCTACTATTGCTGCCACAGCAACCTGTACCACATTGGAAAATCAAGGGATGGATGCAAATGATGCAAACTTTGGTCTCCTGCATGAAAGTCAATGCACTAGAGGCCCATCCACAGTCTTCACCTCGCGACATCACATACGTTGACAGTAACAGCAGACACAGGTCTGTGTTGAAATTATACTAAAACTTTCTCACATTGCCTTCTGTGTCTAAATGCTATCAATCCCCATTGAAGAATACAAGATTCTGTGTGAATAAGGCTCAAATCTGTATTTTACATAAAGAACCACTGCTGTCAACCAACAAGTGTCAAGTACTTTTTGACTGCAGTCGTTACATAAGATGTTTTTGGACCTAACAGTTCTGGGATCCCCTGAGAGGAACTGCCTACCGGAAAGCTCTCCCAAGAACCAACTACATACCTTTAAGGGCCTTTTTTATGTTTACATTCACACCACCAATGCTAAAGTGACACACTGTAAGCCAGGCGGCAGTTGGTAAAGCACCGTCAATTTCGTTTTGAAGAGTCTACATTGTGTTGCAATTCCACGGTCACATATATGCTCCGTAAAGCCTGGACTTCACTGTTGGTCCATTTGTCCGTGTTTTCTTCCCATTTTTTGTGTCGAGCTGTTTTTGTTTTGTGTTGTCTGTTGCTAACAGGTTTTTTAAAATGGCGATTGACAGTGCTGCATTGGCTATGTTCAACCAATCACCGTACCCTTACGTCACTCATGGTTCCTCTTGTGCTGAGAGAGTACCTTCTCTGAAATAGGAGCTAAATATGTTCCTAAAAACAGCATTCTAAGGACTGTGATTGTTCCTAATTCTTGCAGTGAGGACACAATTAAGAGCAGGGTTCTTAGAACTATGAGATTCCTCCACTCCAAAAATGCCTAGTGGAACAGTCTATTTAAACTGAAATTTTACTTGAACTACTATAAATTTATCTAAAAATCACAACTCTATTTATGAAACAGAGCGTGAATATTAGGAACATTTCATCTAAAGAGAGAAAAACAAGAAAGTTGTATTTAAACGTAGAATAAAAGACACAGATGGAGTCAGTCGTGATTCAGAGTGGAGAGGCGATGCTAAGTGCTCCTACTTTGTGACTGGATTAACTTTAAACAGCTTTAACAACAGGTTTGTAGCACCAAAATGCTGTCTAATAGGAGGTGTGTACGTCCAGAGGCGGACTGGGAGAAAAAGCAAGGTCACACCTAAACACTGCAACACTTTCCCAACCTTTTTCCGCAAACTAAATTGTACGGTACAGCTAATTATCATTTGTTCAGAAATGTCACATCAAGCCCTGAGGAAATGGCAAAAAATTAATAGCTGCTGGCCCTGAAACAAATTACTTTAATATTGAGGGGTGAAAACAGTGATTTCATTAGGAGCAAAAGTGAAGTTAATATAATACAATTTATTTGATGTTGACTGTCTTTATATCACAGCAGAATCTAAAAGCATGTCGAGGTCACACTACAACTCGCAAGTTTACCTCCAAAGCTCTTATCCAGAGCCACTAAATGTGACATGAGTGCATTAGTAGAATAAACCTCTCAAGAAAACATCCTTACCAACAACCATTTTGTTCTCTGCAAACAGGAAGTGATGAGTCAAAACTTTCAGTCTTTCTTATTCCCACTCTTACTGTGACATGCTTGTCTCCACAATGACCACACAGAGCGGTTTGCAATGAAAGAGCAATGACTGATTCGAAAAAGTTTGAAAAAGCAACACTAAGAGAATTTCTTTGAATTCCTCGAAGGAGGCACAATGTTGTGAAAAATCCCCTTTTAATCAAAAACACGTTTTAACTTTCTTGCCCTAAATAAAATCTTATTTAGTCACAATTTCCATGTAAGACAGAGTCTCCCAACAGACGTTTCAACTTAAGAAACACATGTTTAGTAACAGAATTAAAGCTTCAAATTAACATTTTTTAGATCAACAATGGATCAAATGATGGTGGAATGTGAATGGGGTCACTCTTCTGAAACCACAGAGTTGTTACTCAATTCTGCAGCTCTCAAGGCTTTTTGAGAAATATTGACTGTAATCAAACTTTCTCCTGAAACTGAGGACTAGCTAAAGTATTTCTCCAGAGAAGAGTCTGTTGTTGAACTACAAAAACACTCCGGGGCAAACTCACAAAAGGATTGCGCAACTTTTGCGGCCACTAAATCTGCACAAATACAACGGAAGGAAACTCACACTCATATCCCCCTTGCTATTAAGAATATGTATATTAATCCTCCCCATAAAAATGTGAAAGTAGGGGCATTGGTGGCTTAGTGGTAGAGCAGGCGCCCCATGTATAAGGCTGTTGCCGCAGCGGCCCGGGTTTGACTCCAGCCCGTGGCCCTTTGCTGCATGTCTTTCCCTCTCTCTCTCCCCACTTCACGCTTGGCTTTCCTATCAATTAAAGGCAAAAATGCCCCAAAAAATATCTTAAAAGTGAAAGTCGCTGAGGCCTTTTTTGACCAAATGAAAGACATTTACATCATAAGTTGATGCAGAAAAGTGTTGCATAAAAATTCACCAGAAAGCATTAAATTAAGTGTTTAATGCTCACATTTTTCAGGAGTGTGAGCTCTGAGCCTCACACACACACAAACCCAGTGACAGGGTTAACTGTTAGCATCACACAGCTTAAGTGACCCAATGGTTATTAATGGGACAGAGCTGAGTTAACTTGGTGTCAGTATGAGTTTGTTGTGACCGTTTAATGACTCCGATGTAAGCTGCTTCTACTGTGTTAGCTGGGGCAGACACTGAACTGACGTTGAACTGATGGGGAGGAGAGACATTCTGTCATGCTGGGTCTACAATATGTAATGGCAGCAACACAAAGTTTGCTGATTTTCCTGATGTTAACATTGAATTTATGCTTTAATAGGCCAATTTAAACCTGGTTGTTTAATAACTGAATTTAAAATTGCACTTGTTTTCCATTGTTGGCCAAATCTCATTCTTACATTAGATTTTTATGGCGAATATTCTAGCACTTTATAAAAATTAAATGCGAGACCTCAAACATGTACTGTAAATAGCTTAAAATTCCCGTCCCTAACAGCAACATGCCGCTACAGTGAAATTATTAGCGTCTTTAGAGAGATTTATAAGGGGTGTCATGCCCAGCATTGACCCAAATACATTTTTTGAATCCCCTTACATCCAATCTAAAAATGTGTATTTTGCCAACTTTTTTTGGATCTGGATCCAAATAAGATTTAGCAATCAGAACTGAACCCAACGGCTGTCAGCATGTTGTAGTGTTCCTCTCCTCATAGACATGAAATTTTCCTGACATGTCAAAACATCTGCCTTGGCAAAGGTCCTCATATGTTTTATACCTTTCTCTGTTTCATTTCTCTTTAAAGGTGACAAAGGCTAAAGCTCCAGTGTGTAGGATTTAGGAGGATATATTGGCAGAAATGGAATATAATATAATATTTATGTTTTCTTAAGTGTATAATCACCTGAAAATAAGAATCGTTATGTTTTCACAATGTATCTATAGTAGTGGACAAACGAAATGCTGGCCCTAAATGGGACCAAATGCATTTTCACGTCAACCACCGTAGTTGGCAGTCCCTTCGTGACATGAGTGAGAAGAAGAGACCTCAGTGGATAATTTAGCTCCTGTTAAAAACCTCTTGAACAACGAACACTGAAGGAATTCTAACCAGGAAAAGTTTCAGCTGGTTGCAATCTGCAATTCTCAATGCTAGATGCCACTAAATCCCTCTAAATTTTACATACTGTTTATTGAAGGTTTAAAGAAAATAGCACCTACTGATTATATTGATGTCATTCGCTGTATATTGTCTAATTATGGGGATTTTTGAACTATGGCACCTACAGTTTGAAGTATTTCATCACTGACATCTTAGAGCTTTTGCTTGAGTGAACCATATTAATCCCTTTCAGGCATTATGTGTAATATCGAGGTGTACAATTATAATTAACTTGGCATCATCAATCAATAATACTGAGTGTTTTCCTCATCTTTCTGCTCCAACCTAACATCCTAATTTTACAGAAAAAAAACAGTTCTCAAATACTGTTTCACTTGGAATTTAAGTAGTAAATTCCTGTGGCAGCATCATGTAAAACGCATAAGACGACACATATTTCAGGATTACTGCACTGGCTCGAGTGTATTTATAAAAAAAAAAAAAAAAGAAAAAAGAAAAGAGAGAAGAGAAAAAAAGCACACACATCTCAAAGCTGGCAGGTGAGGATATTCTGAGGTTGGAAAATTTTCATCGAAACCAGATGAACTTTCGAAGGTCTTATGCAATGAGACTGACTGCTGTTTACTGTATGTGGGAGTGTAAAAACCACAAATTCTTCCTCGAGTCCGCCAAATCATGAGCACCACACACACATACACACACACACACACACACACACACACAGTTAAACACATGTGCATGACCTAATGAACCAGCCAATAACGAGTGTGTACAAGCTCGTCAAACTGTGTGGTTTTCACTGCGGTTTATTCTCAGTCCAAATAGCTGCTGGCAAGCATCTGTGCATTTAAACAGTGGACACACGTCAGCTCGCCTGATGTGGTTAAATTACAAACGTTTTCTAGAAACCTTATCGTTTTCTAAGGATGCGCCACAGCAGCAGCAGAAGCAGGGCGAGCTTTCCGTAAGTTCATGCCTCTGTTTCAAAAGAAATCTTTCAAGCGGAGAGCATGTCTTTGTGTGAGGATGAATACTCTTTCAAAGATCTGAATTTATCCATGAATACCACAAGTTATTGAAGATTCATTTAATGAATTTTTTTCCCCTGAAAAAAGGTCACTGTCCATTTAATTTGTAATTTGGCCAAAAGCAAAGCATTTATGCCGATGAAAAGGACTTGATTTGTCAGAAATACTATTAAATGGTGATTCAGTTTCTTTTTAATTGGCAGAAAACACTTATTCAACTCTTTTGATTTCTTTCCATTCACACATACAGATCAACCTACCATCTCATGAAAAGGAATAAGCAAACATAGAAATACATAAAACAAATGGTCATTTCTAAAAAAAAAATATATATCTTTATATCTATATATAAGGTTAAAATATATAAAAAAAATAATAATTTACAGCCCAATGTGGTTATACAACTTCTGACTGAGACTCAAGGTTCTGTGTGATCTTTGCTGAGGTTTTAAACACGTGGAATTATAGATGTGATGGCTTTGACTGATGATTGACGAGTCGACCTGATCACAATATTTTGAAATCCTCTCTAAATTGCTGTAGACTACTAAAGTGCTAAACTATTATATGAACACAGTTACAATAAATTTAAATAAAGTAGCTACAGTCACAATAAAGTTAAATAAGATACTGTTAAAATAAAGTTAAATAAACTTATGTCATAATAACATTAAATAAGGTACTGTTAAAATAAAGTTAAATAAGGTACTGTTAAAATATAGTAGCGACTGTCATAATAAAGTTAAATAAAGTACTGTTAAAATACAGTTAAATAACGCAGTGTTATAAGAAAGTTACACACACAAGCACTCTCTGCAAAACAGCCTTGTCTTTCATTAGAAAAGCACACAATTAAAACAACCACAGAGCAAATACAACAATGACCAAGAGTCAGAGAGAAGAAAACCCTGAATTTCTCAAAAAAAGGCTTATTTAGTATGTATGATTCTTAAAATAAACAAACATAATACAGACAATTGTATAAAAAGTTCTCAACAGTTATTCACAAGAAACAATAGGTTGTTCTGTACTGTTATTGTTATTAAACATAATATTTAACATCAATAGAATGTCACTTAATCAAGGGTCATCAGTTTACTCAAAGAAAGAAGAGGGTTCCCTTCAGTGATGTAGTGGTAGTCAATGAGGTGGGCGTACAACTAGGTAGATGGGAAGGTTACCGAAAAGGAAGTGGGTATACTCTCCTATATATTCCAGTGGCTGATAGGTGGGAATACTGAAAACGGACAGAAAAAGAGGTGGGTATACTCTGTACCCTGGTATACCCTGGTTGTATGAGGCACTTATCCATAGTCAGTGTATTACCCACAGTAGACGACAGTCACCACACTCCAATTTTGGAGAAGAAGTGGACATGGAAACACAGCAATGTACTGCCGTGGCAGTAGGAAAACTTATTGTACTGTATTCACCACTTTACCTTTCCATCAGACAGAGATATCCGATGGGGAAGTTGTTAATGGCTTCAGTTCCCCATCTCTGCTCTCATCAAAAGACATCAGACTCCATTGAGAAAAATAGAAATTTAAGCTCAAACAGCCAAAACAAGAGGTAGGTATACCCCTTTTACCTGCATATACCCTCAACTACACCACTGGCTCCCTTATGGAGAAGGATTGGGAACCAATGATGTAGGCTACATCACTGTCATTTGTGATAGTTTAGGAACATGTTAGTAAGTCAGAATGTCATACTGTGTCATAAAAATTCATACAAAAACCTTTCATGTGCAGTCCTCAGTCAAATACTGGCTTGCTAAAATGGCACTCAAATGGCCATCAAAACTTGAGAACCCCTGATCAAAGGTTTTTGTTTCAAAATGCTCTACAATGGTCTGTTTAACTGCCCCCCCAACAGATCCTCCTATAAGGCTGCAGAAAGTGTAGGCTGAAAACGTGCCACCCTCCCCAGTGTTATATAGGTAACTACAGCCCTGAACCAAATATTTATACTATGGATGGTAATGGACTTGCACTTGTGTAGTGCCTTTCTAGTCATCCGCCCACTCAAAGAGCTTTAACACAGAGTCACATTTACACACAAACACTGGTGGCCAAGGCTACCATACAAGGTGCCACCTGCTACTCAGTTTTTTTAGACACTCAATTTGGGGTTCAGAAGACTGGCCAAGGATGCTTCAACATGGGGATGGGAGGAGCCAGGGATCAAATTACTGATCTTCCGATTAGTGGATTCCCCACTCCACCTCCTGAGCCACAGCCGCCCCTTATCTTAGTGTCGCTGACATGCAGGTATAGTGACCAGTTTGTAAGACAAAGGTGGCTACCCTTGCTTTGCTTACCAACAATTAAATCACACATCCTTCCTTTAAAACGCACGCCCCCTCCCTTTCTTCCACCCAGGCTTCAAAGACACACACCCTCTGTGTTTTGGGATAAAGACATTTTTTGAGAAACCGTTCCAGCGGACTAAAGCTCAACATCCAGCTAGATTAACCTTTTCCAGCTGACATCTTTGACATTTTACACACTGAATGATAAATCAATCAGCGACTGGAGTCAGCTGCAAGAAGACTCTAACAGGAGTTATAGAGACACGCCTCCTTCACTGAACCCCCGGATTTAAGGACGCCAGCCCTCACACACATTCGCACACACTCACACACACTTTCTTTTGTAATAAAGCGTCAGTTAATAAGAGATGGATTTTTTGTTGGCCGAGCCGGTCGGAGATGGAGGAAGACGCTCTGGCTGCCAAATCAGTGTTTTCACAGCCTGAATCACAGCTTACCACTGATACTGGCCCAGGGAGGAGCATGCATACATACACACACACACACACACACACACACACAATGCATGTGTGTAACTACATGCTTTCATCCGACTAAAACAAATCACACACACACACACACACACACACACACACGTGCCGGCATATAGAGTACGTACGAACACACACAAAAGAAGCAGAAATGCATGAAGTCTCACACACAGTCAGTCAGTCACACACACACACACACACACACACACACACACACACACACACCTAAATTTCTTTCTTTTGCTGCTCTGTCTGGCCACATGCACACGCGCACAAGCACGCACACACACACACACACACGCACACACACACACACACACACACACACTAAACTGTTCACATTGAGTGGAGAAGAACAACAGTCGCCATCAGAAGGCCTTCTTCTTGGAGCAAAATATCTCTCTTTCTTTCTGTCTCTGTCTGCCTCTCTCTCCCTCTTTCTCTCTCTCTCTCTCTCTCTCTCTCCCTCTCAATCACTCCTCCGGTGCAGTTTGGGCTGTTTCCATGGCAACGCGCCGAGTCCCATGGTCGCTGGAGGGAGAGAGCGCTACCCCGCTCGTCCTGCCCAAAAAAACAGAAAAAAAATCTGCTAAACACTCCTTCAAACTGTGGACTACAATATCTGTGTGTGCATGTGTGTGTGTGTGTGTGAGGGAGAGGGAGAGAGAGAGAGAGAGAGAGAGAGAGAGAGAGCGTGTGTGTGTGTATGTGTGTGTGTGTGTGTTTTATTTTTCCCAAATGATTGGAGTGGCTACCAAAAAACACCAATTTCAGTCTGTGTCTGCCTCAGTCTTTGTCTTTGCGAGACACAGAAACAGATACTTCTGCGCTGCTGTAGACACTGACGATTATAGATTACTGATCGGCACACACCGTCAGTCCCTCTCTGGGTTATCAGACACGCTGTTACTATAATTATCGACAAACTTAATGCATTTTAATAGATAAATCTACATTATTACGACGTCTAAACTGAATCTAATGAACATTTTGATCAGCTTTCACATGTTTATGTATGATTGTTTTTTTTATGATAATAGGCCTGTTTTTCTGTTCAGGGTCCCGTGCTGGCTTTCACACCCTAATGAGAAGAAAATGCTGGAAAAACTGTGAATGTTAAATTAGTTTTTAAGCTTAAAAATACTCAAATTTTGTGACATAAAAAGGAATAAAAGAACAACAACATCGGCTCTGGGCAATCTAATTAGAAAAAAACACCATTATCTGCCTTTAAATACCCACAAGAACCAGTGATTAGTTGTTATTATGGATGATTTCATATATAATAATCACTACTAAAATGTTAATGAGTATTTATTTATGTATTATAGACACGTTTTAATAAAATGCCGGCAATGAGTGCCCTCTTCACAGGCATGCAGAGAGAAAATGAAAATAGAATACAAAAGTAATGAAATAAAGACAAATGAAAGCAAAGAAAGAAAGAGAGAAATCAAACGGAGGAGGTTGTTTCTGTCGCAGTACAAACGTGGCTGCAGATCATTCTTATTCATTCGTTCATTCAACAGGCAGCCTGAGAGGAAAGGAGGGTGAAAGGGTGGAGATAATGAAAGAGGGTGGGAGCAAGGAGATGGAAAGATGATGGAGAGATGAGAGGGGGAAACGGGGAGAGATGGACACAAGGATGAGGGGGGAATAAAGCTGAAGATTGGTAGAGAAGTAGAGGAGGTGAGATGCAATGGAGAAAGAGGGAAAACAGGAGAGGACATGGTGCTGAAGAGGAAATGTTAGGTTGGAAATTAAAATGATGGTAAAATGGTTGAAAAGAGGAGAAGGAAAGGAAGGGATGGAAGTAATAAAAAAGAAAAAAGGGAATAGAGGAGGGAAAGGGGAGAGATTTTAAAAAGTGGCAAGGATGGAAGTGGAATAGAAAGAGGAAGGTAGGATGTAAAAATAGGGGATAAGAGTGAGGGAGGAAGAAACAGAGGAAGAGGAGGAGGAGAAAGTGGTAGGGCTGAAAAGAATATTGTAAGAAAGAGAGAGGAAAAAATGAAAATGGTGCCAAGTATGGAAGTGGAGGAGAAAGAGGACGGTTGGAGGTTAAAATAGAGGATGAGACTGAGGGAGGAAGACAGATGCAAAGGAAATTTAGGAGGAAAAGGTGATGAAAAAGAAAAGAGAGGATAGCGGATGGAAAAGCGAGAGAAAAATTAAACGGTGGCAGGGATGAAAGTAGAGGAGAAAACTAAGGTAGGAGGTGAAAAGAGAGGAGAAGACTGTGGGAGGAAGAGAAATGTAGAAGGAAGAAACAGAGGGACAGGAAGGGGAAAAGGTGACAAAAAAGGAAAGGGGGATAGTGGAGGAAAGAAGGACAGAAAAATGGAATAAGCTGCCAAGGAAGGAAGTGGAGAGAAGAGGACAGTAGGAGGTGTAAAAGGGGGAGGAAAAGGATGAGTAAGAATCCCAAAAAGGAAAAGAGGTGAGGAAGAAGAAAAAAGGAAGTAAGAGAGGAAGACAGATAGGAATGAGAAAAAAGTGAAGAAAAGAAGAAAACAAAAGGAAACAGGAAGATGAGAAGGTAGAGAGAAAGATAGGAAAACCAAAGGAAAGAGGGAGGAAGGAGTGATGGGAAAGAGGTGAAGAGAAGAGAGGAATGAGAGAGGAAACATGATAAGGACAAAGAATGAGGAAGAGGAAAAGGAAGAATCAGTGGACGGTAAAGTAAGAAGAAAGAAAAGAAAGGAAGGAAGGAAAAAGAAAGGGATTAGACAGAAAAGGAAAAGAGGGGATGAGGAGGACCAGAGAGATGAGAGGTTGAAAGAAAAGGACAAGGAAGACAGGTACGAAAAAGCAAGAAAGAGAAGAAGAAACGAGAGAAAAAGGAGGAGGACAAAGGTCTTTTGTTTTTCATAATTGTTCCTCCTTCCCCTTCCTTTTCTTTTTCAATCCTCTCCTTCAACCAGCCTTGTCCTCTCCTCCTTCCCTTCTCCTCCTCATCATCATCTCCTTGTTGCCTTCTCATTTTACACTTCCTTCTCTCTCCTCCAACTTCCTCCTATTCCACTCTTCCCCCTCATCTCTTCTCCCCATCACTTTTCTCTCCTGCTTTTGTCTCATAATCTTCCACCCATTTATTTCCCTCCCTCCCTCCCTCTCTCCGCTTTGATTCTTTTTTCAAAAGCCTCCCAAACTCCTGCGTCCTCCCGCAGCGTCTATTTGTTTGTACATCAATAATTTCTGGTGACAAACGGCGGCCTTTTCATCGCTCACATGCCAACCTGAAGCCTGACACACTCACTTTCTTATTTCTTTTCATTTTCACCTTTTTTTTCTTTCTTTTTTTTGTGGAGCGAGCAGTTGCTTCGACAGGTAGATGTCAAGTTTCTTTTTCTGTTGTCTGTTGAGATAAACTCTCCTCCCCCTACAGAAACATCACACAAAGAGAGATAAAGGATGAAAAAATAAAATTTGGACTGCTCCAAAGAATATAAAATAAACTGATAATGATCAATAAATAATTTTAATGTAATAAAACCTCCAAAAAGTTGTTGTTCTCGAAACAAATATCAGCGCTAAAGTGACATTTTCTTTATGTATCTTTATCTTATTTTTTGTTATTGTAGGAACTAAACTAAGAATAAAACTAAATGGACTGTTGCACTCATACTGGACAAAATTTGCAAACAAAAGGATCAAAATTCAGCAGAACCAAAAATATCAAATTGTTTTATTTCACACGTTTCTCTCCTTCTTTGTCCAAATCTGGTGCCTACATTACCCACAATGCAAGTCAACGAGTGATCGGAAAAATAAGTTCCCATGCTTCTGCATATAAAGTAAACGTTCGGTTGATGGAACTTTTTTATAATTTTTATTTTTAAAATCTTTTTGTTTGTATTTTTCATTATTTATTTATTTGTATTTTTTATTGGATCATTTTTCATTGACTGCTCCGTGTGCTTCCTCGTCATTTATATTTTGTTGTATTTTTCTGTATAATGTCAGTTTAGTTCTTTTGTCTGCTTTTCTCCCTTTTGTGTCGTGTCTGTTTTTCTTCTTCAGTTGAGGGGAGGTCTGTGGCTTCTTGACATATTTCTTACTTT
Source organism: Epinephelus fuscoguttatus (assembly GCF_011397635.1). Lineage (NCBI taxonomy): Eukaryota > Metazoa > Chordata > Actinopteri > Perciformes > Serranidae > Epinephelus > Epinephelus fuscoguttatus. The sequence continues at coordinate 7,553,105 of NC_064768.1, read as the reverse complement.
TCCGGTTTTTTACTATTTGGATTTTATGCAGTTTTATGTGTGTGCAAAAAAATTTATACATCTTGCATGTCAATTTTTTGCTCCCATTTATTTTTTAATATGGTGTTAGGTTGTAATTGTAAGCTGCTGTCCACTTAAAGGGCCTTCGATTAGTTAGGAAATTTATTTATTAGCATTAGTCAGGTGAACAACACAGGCACTTAAATGTCAGGCTTTTTTTAGGGCATTTTGCCTTTGTTGGGCAGGGCGGGTGGGTGTGGGGGGGGATGACATGCAGCAAAGGGCCACAGGCTGGACTCGAACCCGGGCCGCTGCGGCAACAGCCTTGTACACGGGGCGCCTGCTCTACCACTAAGCCACCGACGCCCCAGTGCTTTTATTCTTAACCAACCTGAAGACTGATTTTTGGACAAATCATTTTTTCATGTTCAAGCACTGCAGGGTACGTATAACGGTAAGTAGACTAAAAAGGTAGGTTTTATGTAGGATTATGGTTATTAGACTGAGTTACATTCGTCTAGATTTTGCCAACAGGCGAGTGAAAGTATAAAGCAAAAAGACAGTATTAGGTTCAGTGGTAGGTTTAAAAGATTTGTAACATCAGAAATGTGGACTTTCATGTCAAAGAGCTTGACTCATTTTGACAAAGAGAAATAAAAAGATGGCTAAAGGAAATTACATAAAATATTTTTGGCAATTAAGACCTCACAATTCAAAATGTAAGAATATTTAATGACTTTTGAGGTATAATATTAATAAAATTGAATTTCAGGCATTTTTAAGGATGCAGATACCCTGCTAATAATAGCCAAACGATAAAGCTTATTTACAAAGCACTAAAACCGGAATAAATAATTTGCAAAAACAACAAAAAATGCTGGTGATACTGTATGTCATGCTGTTGAGCCTCGCCAGATCACCACAGGGATATTCCTTTACCACGACAGCCCTATTCAAGACTGATTTACCAACACGTTCTCATTCCAAGTCATCACATATTGCTGCTTTGTCAGTGGACTTCCATGTCTACATATTACGCGCTAGGTATCCTCCTGTGTGTGCTGTTGACATTCAGGGATGCCACAACCAACGCTGAGACATTAACAAAAACATGTGGTTAGGTTTAGAAAAAACATCATGGTTTGGCTCTACATTGGAAGCGAACACTGGGCTCCCAGGTGAAAGTTGGACCCATCAACCTCCCCTCCCACCACACCATAAGGACTTTCCAGCTCCTTACATTACCTTATTACCAGCAGCATTTCAAACTGATAGCATCTAAGGGCGTATCATACTGCAACAACAGGTGCCATCCCACTGACCAGCAGCATGTTATAACACCACCAAAGGTTCCGTCTGGAGGCATTACAATCTGACGCTGCCTGGTGGCATATAATACCACCGCAAAGTGGCTTTTGGCATTGGTGTCTGACGCTGAAATCATTCACAAAGCGGCGGTATTCGATGACTTCAGAATGAGAACAAGCTGGACTTCTATGGTTCCATGCCTCCTCCAAACAGTAGGAGTCACTAGTGAGCAACGATGACAAGATCCCTCACCAGCTTCCCACTTAAAAAAACAACCAGTTGTGTTTGTTTGAACTCTTGACACAGCTGAAGGTAACGCAACAGGAGAGGAAAACTAACTTTTGAATTTGAAACATCGTAATGACGGAGATTCAGGTGAAACTGAAAACTCTTCAGGTAGTTAGAGGAGATTCTAACCTTAAAGTTTTTTATCATTAACTGTACATGTTTGTGTCCATCCCACTTGATAGTAAAGAGAATAAGTGACATCCCATCAGGCACCCCCCACCCCCCCTCCCACACACACACACACACACACACACACACACACACACACACACTGAGAAGCTGCAGCCAAGCAGAGAAAATAGTTTGGCTGCACATCCTGTACTGCTTGTTTAAGCTCCACACTGAGAAACACCAAACTCTCTCTCTCTGTTTCTTTGTCTCACTGTCTCTTTTTCACTCTATTTTGTTCTCTTTGTCCCTCTGTCTTTCACACACTTTACTTTCTCACACACACACACACACACACACACACACACACACTCTCTGCTCGCCATGTGGACAAAGCCTTCTTTCAGAGGAGGTTTTGGTCAAGCGGCTCAGCCTGCTGGTGAAACTCAACAATGGGACTGAGGAGCTGATCCAGATCTGACCGACTGGTTTTATACTTGACCAACTAGTCATATACCTGACCGACTGGTTTTATATCTGACTGACTGGTTTTATACCTGACCGACTGGTTTTATACTTGACCAACTGGTTTTACACTTGACCGACTGGTTTTATACCTGACTGACTGCTTATATATCTGACTGACTGGTTTTATATCTGACTGACTAGTTTTATACCTGACTGACTAGTTTTATATCTGACTGACTGGTTTTATATTTGACCAACTGGTTTTATATCTGACTGAATGGTTTTATACCTGACCGACTGGTTTTATACCTGACTGACTGGTATTATACCTGACCGACTGGTTTTATACCTGACCGACTAGTTTTGCATCTGACCGACTGGTTTATTATCTGACGGACTGGTTTTATTATCTGACTGACCGGTTTTATACTTGACCGACTGGTTTTATACCTGACTGAATGGTTTTATACCTGACCGACTGGTTTTATACCTGACTGACTGGTATTATACCTGACCGACTGGTTTTATACCTGACCGACTAGTTTTGCATCTGACCGACTGGTTTATTATCTGACGGACTGGTTTTATATCTGACTGACCGGTTTTATACCTGACCGACTGGTTTTATACCTGACTGACTGGTTTTATACCTGACCGACTGGTTTTATACTTGACCGACTGGTTTTATACTTGACCGACTGGTTTTATATCTGACTGACCGGTTTTATACCTGACCGACTGGTTTTATACCTGACCGACTGGTTTTATACTTGACCGACTGGTTTTATACTTGACCGACTGGTTTTATATCTGACTGACCGGTTTTATACCTGACTGACTGGTTTTATACTTGACCGCCTGGTTTTATACTTGACCGACTGGTTTTATACCTGACTGACTGGTTTTATACCTGACCGACTGGTTTTATACTTGACCGACTGGTTTTATACCTGACCGCCTGGTTTTATATCTGACCGCCTGGTTTTATACCTGACTGACTGGTTTTATACCTGACTGGCTTGTTTTATATCTGACCGACTGGTTTTATACCTGACTGGCTTGTTTTATATCTGACCGACTGATTTTATACTTGACCAACTAGTTATATATTTTACCGACTGGTTTTATACCTGAGTGACTGGTTTTATATCTGACCGACTGGTTTAATCTTGATTGACTATTTTCTAACTGTCCAAGTGTTTTTTCATATCTTGAACAGACTGACTGTTTTTTAATGCAAGGATACGATGTTCACCTGGCTGTTATGTCTGACTGGTTTGTAATCTGGGTTGACAAATTTGTATGTTTGTGGTTTTTCATTTTTATTTAATTGAGTGATTTTTTTGGTTTACTGACTGATTGCATTTTCATTTCTTTTTTACTTTTCTTGGTGTGATTGATAGGAGTGTAAATCACCAGTTTCACCACGATACAATATTATATCGATTCTTTGGACAACGATACGATATTTTCCGATATTACAAGTCTGCTATGATATGATTTCAATTCGATACAATTCAGGGGTCTGTGATTTATATTAGGCCATATTAAATGCCCATTTAACACAGTCAATTACAGAAGACGCCGCCACCCCACATCTTCTTCTTTACAGCCTAAAAAATATATCATCAGTTTTGATCAGCTGATTTATATTTACGCATTACTTTCTTGACTGTTTCTCTTGGCTGACTGACTGTTTTTCAGCTTTATTGAGTGTTTTTTAGATCTAAGAACCCATTTTTCAGATATGACTAGTGTAAGCATGGTCATGGTTACTTTAATGTTTTTTTTTAATTTTTCTTTTGGTGACCAGTTTATGGTTGAACTGTTTTTTTTTTTTTTCTTTTTTGGAGTATAACCAACTCTTTAATTTCTTTGATTTGTAGATATATGTCAGTTGGTTGACCCTTTGTTTGACTAACTGGTTTTCCTGACAAAATTTAAATTGATAAAATACAAATGGCTTATTATAATATTCAGATTTAGATGACTGATTTTTAGAGGGAGGTTTTGAATTCACCAAACTAATTTTTGGATAATGAGAGCCCAACCAAGCTTTTGTTGGTAAAGCTGGTCAGCTGACTGTTTTTTGTTTTCTTTCTTGATGATTATTGGTCTGATTAAAAGATCAAGGTTAAGCTTAAACAAGTTATTTATTTTGAGTTTGATGGTTCCTCTTTAGGTTTACCACCCTAATATTTAGGTCTGACAAACCAATATTCAAATTTAGACAGTAAAATTTAAGGCCAATTTTGGTCTGTTGACTGATTTTTTTTTTTTTTTTTTTACGACCAGTTTAGGGGTTGACTGAATGATTTGCCAGTCTAAGAAATAAATACTCTGATTTGGACATTCAGGGATAACTTTATCATGTTTGTTCTTTTGCTCTTATTTTGGTCACCAGTTTAGACTTTAAACTGCTCTCTTTATTTTTTATTATCATTATTATTATTTGGTTGAAGTGACTGTCCAGGCTTTAAGGTTTAACTTCCTTAAAAGTTTGGCTGTGTGGTTTTTGGTTTGGACAAACCAGTTTGGCTGACTGGTTTCCTGACTGGTTTGCAGGGTTCACTTTTCCTGATATTATTATTCTTCAGATTTACCGGCTGGCTGGTTGTATTCACTGCCCGTTTGCATCTCTGTGATGAAAGTTTGGAGAACAATACAGGACGTTTACTGCCAGACTGTGATGCAATCTGTGTGTAAGTATGTGTGTGTGTGCACATACAGCCTCTTAATATGATGCAATTATGAATTAAAAATGTGTGTGTAGCTGTGTGTCTATAGATAGTGTATGTGTATACATGTAGCGTGTGAGTGTGGCTGCGCTGTATGATGCAATGTGCATGCAGCGCAGCCAGCAGAGAGCAGTTACGCACTCCAATAAACAGACACACTGGCACTGTGTGTGTATGTGTGTGTGTGTGTGTGTGTGGGGTACTGTACTACTGCAAATGTGTGTACTGTTGGTGCGTGAGCGAGTGTGTAAACAAGTGTGAAAGAGAAAGACAAAAGTGTGTGTGTGAGTACTATTACACATGCAAAAAGGAAAGAATCTTAGCAGGAGGTGTGTTAGAGCAGCAGGGGACATGAATGCATGTGTGTGTGTGTGTGTGTGTGTGTGTGTGTGTGTGTGTGTGTGTGTGTGTGTGTGTGTGTGTGTGTGTGTGTTTGTGTGTATGGTGCGTGTTGACCAGCTGGTGTTACACATGTGGACACGTCCTACAGAGCCAGGGACTCCTGCAGAGAGTCCAACTCCTACAGTAGATCTTTGCCCAGAGTGTGTGTGAATGTTAGTAATATGTGTGTGTGTGTGTGTGTGTGTGTGTGTGTGTGTGTTTATAATGCATGTGTGTGTATGTGAGGGCCTGCCAGTTGGTGGGTGTGTTATGAATGTGTCATGTGCGTGTGAGTCAGTTTATTTGTATATGTGTTTATAAAACCACTCAGTATCAATAAAGTGAATCATAGTACAGTATAATACCTCACTGAAACAATAGAGAGTCACAACACTGTAATTCAGTATCAATACAGTGAGTTTAAATGTGATTCAGTAACAATATGGTGAGTCATAATATCATGCAGTATATAGAAAGTGACTCACAGTGTACTTCTGTATAAATACAGTGAACAGAGTCAATGAAAAGAGTCAAAACATACTTCCTTATCAGTATATTGCCATTCAGCATCAAAGTGAAATTAAAGTGAATTAACATGATTTCGTATCCTTACGACTCATAATGTGATTCAGGATAAATATAGAGAGTCAAAACTCCGAGGCTGAACAATGAAGCCAACGCTGAAGAACCAGAAGCGGGTGTTATTTAAACTGGAAATGGGTGGAACTAAACCAGAAGTTGTTTTTTTTCAGCCTGAAATTGATCAGAAGTTGCTATTTTATTATTTATTAGAAAACTGTTCACAGAATAATCTCAGGATTAAGATTCAGATCAGTTTTGATCACAAGAGTAACTGTACGTTCACACCAAAAGTAACCAGAGCTTCCAAAACGGCAGAAGTCATTCATTTTCAACGAGAGCCCGGCGACTTGGGCAACTTGGGCGATCTGGTCGTCAGCCGTGCGTCTTGGGCGACCAAAGCGACTGGAGCGGTCTGGAGGGGAGTTAAAACTCGTTTAACTTCATGGTAATGAGCTCTGACGCGGTTCGGCGGCAACCAGTCGGAATGCAAAACAAGCCATGTAACTTTGGTTCCTACAGCACACTTGTTCTGCGATCTGTTCCAACAATGGATATTGAAAAGTTTATACTTGCGTTCGCGCCCACTCAGTCCTTTATAATGTGTCGCTGTTCAGTTACAGAGCCCAAAATAAAAAGAATGAGGCTTGGGACCACGTCGCAGAGGTAGTTGGTTGGTCTGGTGAGTTTTATAGTGTGTAATGTTAGTAATAGAGGAGAGAATTGCAGGCTAATGTTGCAACTTGGCATGCAAGTCTTCCTTGCTTGGTTTGAATGGGCTGACATACATTTTCTTCTTTTCATACGTTTTCATTGACCAAACATAACTTTCTGTTGGTCAACAATTAGCTTTTTGACTGGACAACAGCAAGCAGCAACTATGCTGCTTTCAAGCCAGTGGTCCGCTTTGCAGCTTCTTTAAATTGACAAGCACGATCGAACATTCAATGATTCATGTGATGAGCATCTAGAGTGACCAAAGCTGCCACAAATATTGTTGACAGTCGTGCTTCTTGGGCGTCCACGACAGACTTTGCCTCTTTGGAAGCTTCTGGTGTGAACGTACAGTAAGAGATTCAACACAGCTACCCATATGAAGACTTTGCGTCATCAACAGTACAAATATTGACACATTTTACTCGACTGATACTCATTCTCATAAAAAATGTATTATCTAAACTGGGTTCTCTTTTCATGCGAGTACTTGACTCAACCCCACACTAACAGTTGAAAACTATGCAGAACTGTGAAAAAAATGAGTGCAGTCTGTTCTACTGAATAATGGAATAAGCGGTCCTTTCACGTTGGCATGATATGTGACCTGTTGCTGTTATTGTTTAACAGCACCCAGCACTGTCAGGGGGAAATGCAGTGGGACATCAACATAAGTTAAAGCGGCGGAAGTCCAAGTAGGGCGGGTCAGAGGGGTTGTGGATGGGTCCAACAACCACAGACTTTCACCTGGGAGGCTGGTATTCGCTTCTCCTAAAATTGTAAAGCCAAACCCTGTACTTTTTTCCTAAACCCAACCACATGCATGTGTTGGCTAAATGTAACCACGTGTGTTTGTTGTTGAAGGAAAAAAAAACATTCCATTCCCAGTGTTGTACTGAGATAATGCATTTATTTTGAAAGAGACTGTATGCAAGTTCTACATTTCCTGTGAAAACAGAAGTGTATTTTGAAAACACACAATGCATGTAACAGGCTAAAGTTGACATGGAGTCCCAGAACGTCAACAACCAACGCACCAAGGGAACCTTGCATGTCATTGTAGACGTAAAAAGTCCATGACCAAATGTCAATATGTGACAACTTTGGAGAAAAAAATGTGTTAAAATGAATACCTCATTGTACCAGAGGCAATGGGAAGCCACAGAGCAGCCTTATGTCTCCTTTTACATTTCACATTAAAATAAATCAATCAAATCACTGCCTACTGTAGTTAAAGCAGTCCAGTAGATTAATTCAGTACCAGTTCATATAACTCACACATGGTAAAACTCAGTATGGACACAGTGAAGCTGGCAGCAACCACATGCTGCAAAGACAGAGTCTGTGTAGCATGCCAAAAAAAAAAAAAAAAAAAAAAATCTCACACCACCCTGCATACATGACACGTCGTGCCTGTACCCCATATACCAGGCCATCACATGCTCAGTTTTTCTATTAAGTACATTTTGTTTGAATGGTTTTGGTCTGTTTTTCACTAGCAAAAATTAGCATTTGCATCAAAACAGTTAATCACAGCTGTAAATGCCCCATGTTAACCAGGCTAGCAGCTAGCACTAGGTATAGCTTTACCCTCTCCTCCAAAAATGGACACTTGTGGCTCCAAAAATCAAAGATGGTGACAGCCAAAATGACAAAGTCTACACGCCAATGGGTGTCGTCACTGTGGTTATGATCATTATTTCATACAGTCTATGGTATCAAAATAGGATGCTGAAACACAAGTCGGTATCAATAACTAAATCAGGATATGATTTACTATCAATACGAGGATGAATATGATTCAATATCAATACAGAAAACTCATTTGGTATTAATCTGTCAGTACTGAATAGTATCTTTGTGTACTGTGACTATATGTTGTGTCACAGTACTTCAGTAGTACAAATACTTTATACATAAAGCAGCAGTATTTCTTATGTAGTATCTGTTGTCAGGGCGCTGTGGCCCCGACCATTACCCTGCTTAATATTAGCTGCTCGTAAGGTCGGATATTTACCAAGTGTGCGTATAAATGTGTGTCTTTGCGTTTGTGTATATATGCGTGTGTCTTTTTGTGTGTGTGTATGTGTACGTGTGTGTGTATGCGTGTGTCCAGAGGCAGTGCAGTGAAGGGGAGCTAATCCAGTAAAGTAACAGAGAACCGACAGAGTCAGAGGTCATTATCATTCACACACCGCCAAACACAGCACACACACACACACTCACACACACATTACACAACGCTTAATCTGGAACACATCCTACACACACAGATACACAAAATACACACATAAGATTCTGTTACACTAACACACACACACACACACACACACACACACTGCTTTTGTCTTGATATCCATCTTTTTGTAACTGCTTCTTTCTCTCTCGTTTACACACGTGAAGCTGGAAAAACACTCGTTCACCAATTCTATTCTTCTTCTCTCTGCACCCCCTCCACTCCAAACTAAACCAAACCAAACCTACTACCCACCCACCCACAAACACACACACATATACACATGAACACCAGATGGGTCCTAATCTCCTGTTGCCATAAACAAACACAAACCGTTCGAAGAAGCAGACAGAGAGACCACTGTGTGTCGGTGTAACTTCTTGTCATCTAACATCCTGTTAATTCCTGCAACAGCATCAAACTAAACTCCTCTGAGTCACACACACACACACACACAAATACACACAGAGGCATTGGCCTCGGACAGAGACGAGCAGAAAACAAGCTAATGCTGCACAGATGTAGGGGTGATGGGAGCGCCATTGCTTTCCTTGCTGTAGTTCTCAGCGATATGTTGTATAAAGGCTGATATATTTGCTCTGTAGTAAATACCAGATATCAGTCAGTGGGGTCATCGTCTATTATGATGGAACATCCCCCAAACAGAGCAGTCAAGTCTATTCTATTCACATAGCACCAACTCAGAACAAAAGTTTTCTCAGAACACTTTTCATATAGACTGGACTATACTCAACATTTCCTCTATTAGAAAGCACCTGGTGATGGCAGTGAGGAAAAACGCTCTTTTCACAGGCAGAACCTACGCCTCCCCATCCCTAAAAGAAAATGTGGCATTGTATGTTCAGGTAAACCAAGGATACATTACATTCCCATGTTTCATAAGCATCATGTTAATGTTTCTAAAGTGACATAATATATAAGGTTGCTTTCAGAGCTAGAGTTGGCTAGGTCAGAATTTCAATGCAGGAAATATCCAATATTCTAATGCCACAATGGAGGGACAACTACGCACGTTGATTTTAGCGCTGGTTTTTGTCTACTGCATTGCTTGCATTGTTCATTTTAGGCAAGCCATACAGTTTGAAAACAAGGCGTTGCTCAAACTAGAAAACAATGTTTTGACGCATTGGGTGTGCCCAATGTGCATATTAAGGCAGTACAGGAGGAGGCGCACATTAATAATCCTCCAGGACTGTAACATGTTCATGCTTATTTTACCCAAACAGTGGATGATGCGACTGCAGTTGGTTTGGATCGAGGTTGGAACACTTTCCCACCACAAACACACCGCACCACAGTTTGTTTGTAACCAGAGCAAGGCCACGTCTTCAAGAAAGTCTCGGTCCAGTTGTTTTGGTGCGTATTCAAGTGCGATTGCTGTGTTCACACCTGATTTGATTAAAATGAACTAAACAGGGCAGGTGTGAAAGCACACTAAGCTGACTTTGTCTTATAGAAACGGAGGGGTTGATGGATAACGTGTTACCTCAGCGAGACATCTGCCAAGCTGCAGACCACTGTTTGTGACCAACAAACAACAAAACCGACTGGTTTTTTTTTTTTTTTAATATAGCTGCCGTTTAGAGCAGGTTTTTGGCCCTGAAGGTGGCTGTTTTTAGTGACCCATGACCATTTCCACCGGCGAAAGTGCCATGAAAAGCTTTTTTTTTTTTTTTTTCCCCCTGAGACATTGCTATGTTTCTTTCTGGGATAATGGCACGAAAAGCAGGTACTTCAAGCCAAACCTGATCTCTCCCTAACCATAGTGGGGGGGTTTTGCCGAAACCGTACCATATTTTAACCCCAGCACTGGTAAAACATATAGTTTCAACTTTTTCAGGCTGCGGCAGTATCATGGTATTACAGCATACCAGGGTATTTTGAAGTCCTGACGGTATGATTTTCAATAGTGTCAAAAATACAGGCCCTCCCCTCACTATTAAACTCACTGTATGTAGTGTACAACAGTCTCCGGTCTCTGCTGATGGAACAGGTAGCTGAGCTAACAGACAAAGCGACTCCGAGTGGTGGTTGGTGGGGTTAACATTACAGGACTGTAAAAAGCCAGCCAGCAACAGCAGAGAGAGAGACCATGGGAAACAGCATATTTTTACATTTAACTCGGTGTTGCGCTGCACAGTGATACCTTCATATACTGTATATCCCAGTGAAATTTAAGGAAGGTATAAAAAGTAGATACCACCGAAGCCTAGTTTCAACATATCTGCTATATAATAAAGTGCAAATGTAATGTTTCTATGGTTTGCAGAAACGTACAATGCCAACATTTAATCTGGCAATTGGTTGATCCTCGAACAGAACCAGGCTCTTCTGTAGGTCACAGCCATCTGCCTTAACTGAGCAGTTGACTGGAAAACCTGCATTTGATTGTTGAGCTGTGCGTTCTGGAAACCTGTTCTTGTCCAGCTAGCTGCTAGCTCAGTCCAACAGTCTCAACAACTACAGCCGTTGCCAACCGTTGCCATGTTATCATTTGTTCCACTAGCATGTGTAACCAGAGGTTTCAGTGATTATTCTAGGATAAACTGAACTGTCTACTGCAACTGTACTGGTCTAGTATAGGAACCAGCCAAATCTACAAGCTCGTGTTATATTGGCTCTGCCAGCTGCCTCTGGTCCAATTTCCAGATGACCTGGCCCTGCTCAGGCCAATCATAACTGTTCATCTGATGTTGTTGTTATATCAAAATGCATAATGACGCCATTTTTGGCACGCACATCCTTGCGCGGTGGACAAGATGGCAAGCATGACCCTAGCTTAGTGAAGAGAGGTGCCATTGAAGCATTTTGACAAATAACCAAGATGGTTGCAGCTGATCTGGGACATTCTGTTGATGTACTATTTTCAATTTCTAATGGCAAAAATGGCAGCACTCCATGCTACACCATCACAGCTCATCTCTGCACGCTGTAGTCCGTTTGTCTGTCACTCAGCGCTACGTCACATGCTGGGTCAATTCAAACATGTCTCTTAGAAATCAAAAATGAATTCAGAGGCTCTGCACTGATTTACATTTGTGAATTTGTCTGGTGAAGCTGACCTTCCTAGTAAAGTCATTTTAAAACAGATCAAGCTTATACAACTACAGCTCCAATGAATCATGTTGCATATTTGTAGCATTTCCTTAAAGTAAAAGTAGACACAAACAGTGTTAAGCTCATTTTTAATTAGTAAAATCAACTGTTTTTCCGTTAACAGTTGTTGATTTTGTTTAGATGTAACAACTGGCAGCTTTGCAGCCATCACAGAAGAGGGACAGTAGTAAAAGATGAAGCAAAAAGAAGTAACATTTGCAACACAAATTTCTCAACTTGGAGGCTGGAGTTAACTTTTTTTCCCCGCTGCTCAGCTGTTCATAGTTAAATATGATGTGAAGGTGGCACAAGACACAGAAAGAGAAAAGGAAATAGAATAAATTTGCTGTTGATTGGAGCTGCAAATAACAATGTTTTATTTTCGATAAATCTATAAATTATAATTTGATAAGATAAGATAATTTAAGATAGAACTTTATCCCAAGGAAAACTGCTAAATGACCAATATTTTTAGCTCTTTGTTGATCGAAGAATCGCTGGTTAATGACTTATTTCAGCACCACAACTTTGCAGGAGAGTTTACTTGAAGCCCTAAAAGATAGAAATCTGCATCTAGAGCCAGTGTCTTGCTCCAGGACTCTTCAGCAGCACACACCCTGCCTGTTGACCAAAACAATGGCCAACTTTGTGTCTGTTCATTCACTGCTAACCTACCGGCTTTGCTGGAACCAAAAGGTTGAACCGAACCCGCTGACCCCATGAGGAAATGGTTGAAATATATCAAAGTTTCTGTACATGCAGCGCTGCTCTGCTGTAACTCTTCACACCCCCAGGGACAAATTACTCGGAGAGAATCAAGATGTTGTTACAGAGAGAACAGGCTCTGGCCTCTCAGAGAAGATTAACAAGTGTAATGCTGTGCAGATGTAGGCTCGGTACGACTCCCACTCCCTGCTCGCTGCACTGCTGCTATGGTGAAGAAGGAGAATCTGGAAGCAACCAAAACTAGTTTATACAGATTTTTTGACACTGTTGGGAAGCATCAGTCTGTGGTGTTTATCGCTTGTCAGGGATTATCTTAAGTTCAAATGCATCAAACACAGTGATGAGTGCATGAACTCTTTGTCTTTATTTGAGGGAAGCATTTCTCCCCACAGCTAATTTGTTGCTGAAAGCCAACTTTTAAACTCAATAATCTCAATGTTCCTCAAAAAGAAACTGGAGTTTCCCAGATAATTTGACAATGCTCAACACTCACAATCATCAGCTTCACATACTGAACTGAAAAGATCACAGCCATCTTTCTCATGGTTTGATCTGGGCTCCTTAGTTTCAATAAAGGGAAAGCTTTATGCTACAGTTTACATGGTGTTATAGACAACTTGATAGCAACAATTTGTGTTTGTATCATTCCTGTTTCAACGTGATCAATCAGGGACACTTCCAGCTGTGTTTGAAGTGGACAAACTGGGTATTTTTTAATGAGAGGTTGGATATTTCCGACCGTATCTGTGGCAACAAATAACAAGATACTGGGACATTTCCAGCTATGTTTCTGGGGACCAAACCAGTAAACTTTTGACGAAAGGTTGGGACATTTTTACCAGTGCTTGTAGTGAAAAAAAAACCAAACAGGTATTTCTTAACGTCACGTTGGGATATCTCATATTATATTTATTTATATCTTCATCTTTATCTCTTGTTTCCATTCATGCTGTATTTCTATTACTACTTTGCATGGAGCATTGGAACAAAAACAATTTCCCCCCGGGGATTAATAAAGTATTCTGAATCTGAATTCCAACTGTGTTTGTCGCGATAAAAAGGAGTATTTTTAACATGATGTCGGGACATTTTTAGCTGTGTTTTTGGAGCCAAAACTGGGTATTTTTTTAATAACAGGTCAGGACATTTCCAGCTGTGTTTGTGGCAACAAATCTGGGTATTTTGCACAAGGTGTCTAGACATTTTCAGCCATGCTTGTAGAAACAAAACTGGGTATTTTTTAATGACAGGTTGAGCCATTTCAGGCATTGTGTGTAGCGACCAAGACAGGTATTTCTTAACAATAGGTTGGAGCATTCACAGCCGTGTTTGTGTCAACCAAAACAGATATTCTTCAACAATGAAATCACGATATTTCCAGCAGTGTACTTTTAGCAAGGTGTTGGGACAGTTCCAGCTGTATTTGTGGCGACCAAACCAGGTATTTTTTAGCTAAAACATGATATTTTCCAAACCGTAACCAAGTTTTTGTGCCTAAACGCAAGGAAATGTAAAGTTTTAACATATCTGCTACATATGAAACATACGCATTTAATATATCCTTGTACAATGCCAACATTTATTCTGGCAATTGGACTGAGAAATGTTCTCTCAGTTGTGTCTGGAGGAAAAAAAGTTGATTTGGATATCGGTGTCAAATCAATACCTGAGTTTCTTTACTATTTTCATTACCTTTGAGTGATGAATATGTGACTTTTGTACAATTTTCATTTAACAAAAAAAGCCTGACATGTTAAATGTGGTAAAGAAGCAAATGGTAAAATTGTGATGTAAATTTCAGACTTTAGACTTGGCATTGTGCCCGTTTTAGGTATGTGAAAGTTTTTGATACTCTGCGCTATGGACACTTTAATTCGATACCAATCCCTACACATGGTTACGTTTGGCCAATTATCCACAACAAGAATAAACATACGTCAAACTGCTAAAGGGACCAAAACATGTGAAGCACACTGCCAACAGTTGTGTAACAGTCTTCAGGGTGGATTTCTCCTTCAGGCGCACACACAAATACTTGAACCAGGTCCGACTGTCTCTGTTGTTTTGACCCTTGAGGAGGATTTTTGTGAAAAATTCATGCAGCACTAATGCAAAATAGACTCTCAGAAATCAGGCTCACAAAGGGCGAATCAACAAGGATAATATTGTACAGATGGAGACATAGTCCAAGTCCCACTTCTCCGTGCTCTCTACATTGATATTGTTTCCTGCTCCGAGAGGAAAACCAAGCGAGCAGGAGGGGGGTCAAGTTCAGTGTCGACCCAAACAAGCTCCAATCTTCACATGATTATAAAACAGAAAATAATACACACTAGAACTGCTTTGAAAACTGTGCTGAACTGGCATCAGAAGGAAAAGAACAGACATAAAAATGGCTACAAGAAAAATCAAGTAAAGCTGTTCTGATACAAGACAGATTTTATGGCTGCACTGCCGTTTTTTGTCTCTTTCTCTCTGTTACACCACCTCCGTCATCGGGGAATTGTTTGGAAAATCCTGCAGTACAAATGGATTGTTGAAGCGTTCAGTTTACATCAGAGAGTCTCTCTGCTCCTCCCATCCTTTCTCTCCCATCTCTCCATCCATCCTCAACATCCTCGACCCTTCTCCGCCCTCAATCCCCGTCTCTGGTCTCTCAGCGGGATAGCTCAGGTTTCAAAAAGCCAGATTTAACTGTTCTAAAAAAGACCTTCTTTGGACACTACTTGGAGTCAAAACACAGCAACAAAGAGGCAGAATTCTGCACAATCCAACTGTCAGCAGATGAGAGAATAAACTGTGCAGCCATGCTATGATTTTGCATGTTTGTCATGTTGTATCATCACTTCCAAAGCAGCAAGAATACTTCTTAATTAAGGTGTACATAATCATCTTTTGTAAGTACAAACAGTCTGTGAAAATCCAGATGGGTATCCACTGTTATCCACATTTTGTGAGCATGACCTTATTTATATCATGATCCCAGAGGACTGCAGATAGATTTACTTTACTTGCCAGTTCTGTTGGACATACTGTACTTGAGCCCTATTCACGCTCAAACACTTGAGATGTGACAGCATGTAATTCACTGTGCATTGAATCTCATACAAGACAAGGAGTCCACAGTCATGCTAGAAGCTCTGTGAGGCTGTCTTTAGGCACAGTGCTGCTTTGAGCTAAATGCTAACATGCTCACAATTACAATGCTAACATGCTTAAGTTCAGCAGGTATAATGTTTACAATGTGTACAGCCTTTGTTTAGCATGTTAGCATGCTAACATTTAATAAGCAAGCTAACAAGTAGCAGTAAAGTATAGCTGAGGTAGATGGATATGTCATCATTTTTTCAAGTGTTTGGGAAGTGGCAATCTCCAGGGCAGAAAAACTAAGCCAGCACAGAAGTGACAAAAACTGCAGCTCCTCTAATGGCCACTTGAGGCTAGCCTCAGAGGCCAGTCAATCCCCATAGACCCCCATGGTAAATACTTTACAGCAGAAATAAACATGCTTTCAGCTTGGTACAAAATATAGTTTTGGTTTCTACAGCTTATTTCAACATTCATGACAACTGCACAGGGATGAATTTTGATAAAACTCACCAGTTCACTTTTTTATTAAGGCTTAAAATTATGCATAATTAAGTGGAAGACTGCTTCAAGTGACAAGTGGTACCATCTGACGACATGTTCCTACCACTGTGACAATATTGGTTGGGTGACATAACCAGGGTGTAACCCGATGTTCACATAGTATAGGCTGTAACATTTTGGTCTCCTAAAAAAGTCTTGTTCAGCATTTGATTGTATTAAAAGATCCTCTAAACAGTTGGATGTTCAGTTTTTCCAGTAAAGACATTAAAGACATTTTCTTTTAATGGTTTTGAGCCTGTTTTTTGCAAGAAGAAAAAATTAGCATTAGCATTATCATAATGTCAACCATAGCTGTAAAATGCAAAGTGAAAACCAAGCTAGCAACTAATGTTAGGGTTAAACCCAGATGGTGACAGTCAAAACTCAAACTCGAGTCATTTCAAATGGGAGTCCATGATATGGTGGGTGATATCACAGAAGCTATGTCCATTATTTCATACAGTTAAAGAGGCAACAGATAGGATTCGGTTTTATTTTTAGCTCGGCGCCACCTAGCGCCAGCGGTGTTGCTCGCACTGTCACAACGACCAAATTGACCGTGGGGATCAGAGATAATCAATAAAATATAGGCTGTAAAGCCACCAGTATAGCTTTATGTATATGTAGAATGAGAATGTGTGTGGACACTATACTAAATAAATGAGTAAAGAGACCGAGCAACAATTATCAGATTTATCTGAAAAAACAAACAAAAAACAAATAGTAATGCAAATAATTACACCAGAATGCACAGTACCAGTACAAACAACTCACAGTAAATTATACCAATATGCACAGTACCAGTACAAACAACTCACAGTAAATTATACCAATATGTACAGTATCAGTACAAACAACAGTAGACACGTAAGGGATAATGTATAGTCAGCCAGTGACTGTTGAAAAATAACAGGGGAATGGAACCCCGACGCACAGCGGAGTTATTTTTCAACAGTCACCGGCTCACTATACATTATCCCGCTTAGAACATGGCTTACTGCTTAAACATTCAAATGTTACATCTGGCATCAATATTATTAAACTGCTGGCAGAGTGTATTGACAGAGGAGAGGCGTTCACCAGACAAATGGAATCGGAGGAGAGGATTTTACTCCACTTCTCCCAGTCGGAGATGCTGGGTGCCCAGTAGCTGAGAAGGCTGCCCTCACATGGGGCCGGTTGGGGGGGTGCGGCTACCCGGTCCCTGGTTGCGGTGATTTGCGATGCTGGCCAGCTAGGAGTTAACTAGCACCCAGTACAGTACAGTCCTCCCTCAGCTAGCTAACATTTAGCCGTGTTACTTACTGATCCATTAGAAAGAAAGCTAGCTGGACACCGGTGTTGAAGCCTCTTTGGTCACGGAGCTCCCTCCATCTCTTGAATGCCTGGCTGAGGTTTACTCTTGTTTTTCCTCTTCTTTTATCACTCTCCTTGTTGCTCTTCTTTGCTTCCTCAGATTAGCTTGTTTTCTTTTGCTAGGCCGTTTTTCACTTGTCTCCAAACTTTGTCCGTCTGCCATTGTGCGCGTGACTCTACTATCTCATGCCCAGCTCCTCATAAGGATCAGCTCCAGGCCCTGATTGGCTGACCGGCCAGTACATGACGTGTTTCCTGCTGTAAAGCAGATTTTTTCCGCAAAATTTCGTCCCTGGTGGCAGAAGCTTATTGCAAAGATTGCAAAGCCACTAAGTAACCTATGTAAACGCTGATAGTCTGATTTTACTGTGGCCACTACCCTGTGCAACCCACATTATTTTCATAATGATATATTTAGGAGAAAATGCTGTCTGTTGCTTCTTTAATAGACCAAAGTATGATGTTGCTAAAGGGGACCAGATTTGATAACAATCCATCCAATAGCTGCTGAAATATTTCAGTCTGGACCAAAGTAATGGGCTGACCAACTGACATGTTCAACTTGAGAGCCACACCACTATATTTGACACTGACATTGACTATACCCAGTGTTGGGCAATAACTAAGTTACAGTTAGTCATTAGTTTTGGCAGTAACTAATACTCTAACGCGTTAGTTTTTAAATTCAGTAACTCAGTTACCGTTACCAAACGGTGCATTACTCCGTTATTTTTGTTCAGGTTTTAAAACTGCGCGCAGCATGCAGTATTCCTTTCCCTTTCACTAAAACATTTTAGCCCTAAACAATAAAAGATAGTCAAGTCAGATAGAGGTAAATGAATAATTCTTACCAGAGCATCTTAATGAAACACGTCTCTAACCATCTCTGAAGTCACTGTCAACCTGCTGTCCTCACCACAGTGCTGTAATGTTACATTAAGCTGTAGTGTTTCTGTAGATTTTTAGTCCCAGTAACGTTATATCCAGTGACATGATATCCATTGTCATCCCGAGGAAGCTTTTAGCTCATTTTCCATATTTGTATCCAAGTACCGTAGCTGTAAAACGTTTAGCTGCCTGACAGCGAGTGACTCCACTGTAGAAGATAGTTGCATGTTTCCTATACCGTTCAATTGTTTTGTCAAGTTATAGTCTAACAATCCCTTGGTTAAACTCCATCTGCTGTCCCTTAGGCACTGTAGCTATGAGCCAATACAGTTAGGAAATGTTTTGGGCTGCAGGGCTGAGTTTCCCAAAACATGATCCTTCTTAGCAATGTTGTCTTCTTTGTGGCTTAGAAAAACTACACTGCAAAAAAGAAAAGCACCTGGCGCCCTCTAGCGTCCCCACTCAGTCATCTACAGCCAGGAAGTACTCAGAGTATAGATGACACTAATGTGCATGCGTCAAGGTCATGGCGTGATGGCAAGCCAAGACGAGAGTCCTAAGTCCAGTTAAGTTCAGTAACGCATTACTTTTTGGTTTAAGTAATTACTAACTGAGTTACTTTTTAATGAAGTAACTAGTAACAGGAACTAGTTACTATTTTTCAGTAACTAGCACAACACTGACTATACCTGCTGGTGCTGCCCACAACTACGCAAACACTCCCATAAGACACCCAACAGCATGACAAGGTTGAAGTTGTGAACTTTATTCAAATATCCTGAGGCTTGGTAGAGATAACCTGGCAGCAACCGATCACAAAATCACGGAGTTGTTTATACTCAACACAACACAATTACAAAGCGAAAATACTTCGAAAAGCTAACCATCATAATCGACTTCCCAGTTCTCTACAGAGGAACTTTAACAAGCTACCATGAAATGAAGAAGAGTCATATGTCGTTATGAAAGTGGAAATGAAAACAAAAAACAAACAAAAACAACAACAACTGCCTGATCAGAGCTGAGTATGTAAATTATGTCCAAACACTAAACACTATGGGGGTATAACAGTACACAGAAGTCACAGTTCGAGGCAAGTTTGGTCAAGGGGAAAAAGAAAAAACAACAACAAATACATAAGAATATGTTTCTGAAAATAGTTTACCAAAGTTTGCCTCTGGCAACTTTGGTAAACTATTTTCATTATTAAAAAAAAAAAAAGAAACATTTCATACACTTGTGTATCTCATTGTTAAAACCACTCAACAAACACTTTTCCAAAAGGCAACAGGTCACAATAGACTTTAAAACTGACAAGCAACTCTCACCTCTCTCATCTCTAATGTATCTAATGTATATACTGGTAGTGTATTGTCCTGTGTATATATATTTAGTATTTGTAGTTAAGTATATTTTTAGTGTATTCTAGTATATTCTTTATATTGTTTTTTATAGGTATATATTTTATACTTACAGAGAGTGCCAAGGTTTTTTTTCTTGCATTCCATACTGAGTTATTTAAATTTATTCATTTATTTATTTTTGTATTGATATTTTGCGTTAATACAACCTGCTGCCCTAACACAATAATGTCCCAGTTGGGGATCAATGAAGGCCATCCATCAATCCATCCAGTGCTATGAAACTGAAAATAAAGGTTATGCTGTTGAATGTGCCATAACATTTCTATTCCAAGGCGCGTGCCTGGCGCAGCTACTCCTCTCCCTCCGACCCTCCTACCTGCGCAAGTCGAAAAGAGGGAGGAGAGAAGGCGTGGAGTGGGTTTTACACACATCACACCAATCAAATGAGCCCCTCTCCTCGCCCTTAAATGCACCGCGCAAAGGCATAATGAGAGTTTACTCAATTCGCCATGGCAGAAGGGGGAACTGCCCATTGGTCCGACAGCCCATTGTTCCGACCATATTAAACCCATTGTTCCGAAGTCCATTCCGAAATCATCATGATGCCCTGTGGTTAAGGTCTGGCTATGGTTAGGCACAAAAACCACTTGGTTAGGGGTTAGGAAAAGATCATGGTGTGGGATAAAATGAAAAAGAAAGTGACAAACACATAAGCTGTGAGCCTGCTTCGCCTCAAGCCTTTCCCAGCTGACCCAGAGCCGGTCGCGGCGCACCATCAAGGTAGAAATACGCCCGCTGGGAGCCGTTCAGCACCGCGGACCATTGGACTAACGGGATGTCGGAGCAATGGGCTGTCAGACCAATGACTGATGTTTTGGTCCGGGAGGTCCAAGCTCGCAGTGAATATACGGAACTGCGAGCAGACCTCCACGGGCTGATGATGCAAAGGTAGCCTGGGAGGAGGTCACCACAATTGTAAATGCGTTTCTCTCGTGCGCGCGCGCTCTCTCTTTCTCTCTCACAGTCTCACTCTGTTTCTTTTCTTTTGACTTTTCTAAGATGACAGATGCTGAATATATACTCCCTATCTGATGCTGTGGCTGTTTGTGGTTGGCTGAGAGGGATGTGAACTCATTAGTTTGCAGCTGTGTTAATCAAATCAGGTTGGGTTTCCATTACGCGTGCCAAACGTGCCAAACAGTGCCAATCCCCTTTGATCTGACATCAGATGTGACGGGACAGTCGATATAGAGATACATTTATGTGCTGATTGCAGATAGTTGCATTGAATAGTGGTTTTTGTGAGTATTCATTGCATTGTTAATGTGCCTGATATTCTGGAAACCTGCCTGTGAGGTTTTGGTGACGTGTGTGCACTGTCCGCCGGTCAGCCAAACTTCGGTTGACACCGGCTGCGCTCCCCCTGCGCTGACAGTAGATCTGGTTTCAGCTGGTGAGCTTTTAGCGCACCTTTGGCCTTTTGGCACGAAACTGTCACTGCGCCAAGCTGGATCTGTCGACACCTCCCCCTGCTGTGCCGCCACGCCCATCTTAGCGCACCTCGGTCTGCCAAACTACCAAACTGAGCCCGCCTCGGGTTGCGCTGCTCGAAACTAACTCCGCGCGGGGTTCGCCACCCTGTACCACCCTGCGCTGCGTCGGGAAACTAGAGCCCTACACATTGTGTACTCTGCCTGTGGCTGTGTGCACCAGACCGTGATCCCCATACCTCGACGGTTCAGCACTACGATAAAAAACGTTACAAATCTGCGAGACACACAAGCTCCAGGTTCATTCTCTCAGAGACAAGAAAATGTCTGACACTTTGTACATGCACGTGTGAACACGTCATTTACTGTTCCTTGTGAATGAATGAGTCATTTCAGACGTACAGATTGGTGACCAACATGAAGTGTGTTAACAAAATTCTCCATTCTGCTTGTTAAAGATTCTCCAAGTTTCTGAACATTTATTCTGAAGATATGTCTGCTATCTCCTGCAGTTGCTATGAAAGTTGTGAAAGCATAAATAGGCAGAAAAAATAAAAAATGAACACCAGGAAATTAAATATTTGGGGACATAAAGCCCATCTGTGTTCAGTAAAGCAGACAGGAAGCAGATTGTGCTTCTAACTATTCTGGATTAATCAAAGTGGACATAAAGAGAAGTAAAAGAAAAAGAAGAGGAAAAAGAAGAAGATGAAGAAGAAAACGCCTCAAGTAAAATGCTGAAAAAGAGGATGTCCACATTTAAAAGCCTGTATTTCATTTCCTATGTAGACATTTAGGACCTCTGCATGTGTTAAAAGTACCTGTAGGAATTCTCTAAATGCTGCAGCCTCCCTCTGAGAGAGCACAAACACTGTAGCTCGATCTGCAGAGTAAATGCAGGTTGGGGAATCCTCCATAATGTTTACCGAGTTTACCGACTTGGCTGACGGCTGTGTTTTCTTATCCTCTAACAGAGAGGGTGATTTGACTGATGCTCGTAACAGATTGCATCACAGCAGGAGACGAACTAAAACGGTTTACGCACCGCGGCTCTCCCTAAACTGTCTAACAGTGGCAGCGCTCCACCTTGTAAATTTGGAATAGTAATTTTAGAAATTTCCCAGCAGTCTATCTCCAATTGGCCTTCACTGGGAGTACTGTTTGATATCAGTGAAGTATCGCAGCGTACCACCTCTGAACAGCAGAAATATGATCTCAGCTCTGTGAAACCAGACACTCTCGCTACAACAAAACACCTGAGCCACATTAAAATCTGTTTTTATTCATAACCCAGTTACCACTGCAACGTTTCTCTTCCTCAGTCGGTCCCCAGTTAACATTTCTCCACATGTTTCTCCTCACAGTGTTAACACTGCTGCGACATGTGACCCACAGTGACATGAAGGTGTTCCTGAAAACATAAAATTACAAAAAAGAACTTATTTCTTTGCTATAACTACAGTACATCACTGGCACTATCTCTGCAGGTTACACACATGCTGCTCTGTCACTGGTGATGGTTGTTGGGACTTTATGCAGTCTGATGGGGAAGACTACTTCCGCTTTCTCTGCATGTTATTAGAGTTATAGTCGTCTGTCTCAATGGATGTAAACTACTGTGGCTACAAACCTGCCGTTGGTTGGCATTCTTCCTCCCTGTCTGCAGTCTGCATCCCATTTTCAAAGCCCCCTTTGCTATAGGAAACACAACAACAACCTCCAAGCTAATCACCAATACACTGAAATGGCAGGTTTTGACCTTGAGGATTTGGATCGTGCAATAAGGCATATCTGCTTTGCTCTCTCTGTGAATTATTGGTAAGATCCACAAAAAATGAAACAACATGTGAACCCACCTCAGAAGAGCCAAGACTCCGTCCAATGTTGCTCCATTTTCTGACAGTCAAAGTTGATTTGCCACATCTTTCAACTCCAGTAGCAGCATTCAACACTCACATTGACTTCACAAATGTCCCATTCCGTTCCATTTTACACAAGCGTCTGTGATATTGTCGTGAAAAAGTTGTGCTAGAGCCACATACAGCTAGCGAATTGTCTGTGGTTTTAAAGGGTCCAGTGAAGTGCGAGTGTAAAAGATGGACTAAATTGTCCTGCTGGGGACTGAAGTAAAAGTTTGCCTCTGGCAACTTTGGTGAACTATTTTCACTATAAAAAAAATAAGAAACATTTCATACACTCGTGTATCCCACTGTTAAAACCACTGAACAAACACTTTTCCAAAAGGCAACAGGTCACAATAGACTTCAGAACTGACAAGCAACTCTCATCTCTCTCAACTAACTTATCTAATGTATACTGGTAGTGTATTGTCATGTGTATATCTATATAGTATTTGCAGTTAAGTGTACTTATAGTGTATTCTAGTATATTCTTTATATTGTGTATTCCAGTGAGTTCCTCCACAGCTAAAGTACAGCCAAGCTTCACCTCTATAGCGCCTATTATCAATTTGATATCAAACTAGAGCACTCGGAGAGCGCAGACCTCCGCCAAGCAGCTCGGATTTCCTGCCATTTTATTATTTTATCCACTTCACTTCAACCGATCACCACCGAAATTGTATCATCTGTTCCTTGTCCCATTATCAACCTCTCCTGAAAATTTCATCAAAATCCGCTCAGAACTTTTCAAGTTATTTTGCAGACAAACAAACGCCGGCAAAAACATAACCTTCTTGGCAGAGGTAATTATCAAATTTCATCAGTAAACGTTTAACTGTTGTTTTGTACTGTTTTTTGTGACATTTTCTGTTGCAGAGAATAAGACATTTTAGCGGTGCTTACCTCACCAAATGCAAATTTTCCACCAAAATCAGTTCCACCCCGACACTATTTTGTAAGGACACCATTGCTGCATCTTGGGCTTAGCACCATCCAAGACGATTGTGATTGGTTTAAAAGAATACAAACAAGACAGAGCATTTTTCCCCTATAGCAGAATGATAATGTGTGCTTTCTCTAGTGCAGACACAGCACTGTGGAGATAGGTTTGGCGACACGAGACTAGGGTGATAGCAATAATCATTTAGAGGTTTTAAGGTGCTGACCATAAATCAGAGCATCAACATTTTCAGTCCAGCTTGGGACTTTTTTTTAAATGTAATTCTACTTCTTTCTCTTCCCACATTTTCCGTCTTATCCATATTTACCAATATTCTCTTTTGGACATCTCTATGGCACTGACCATGGACCATATTTGCGCAACTTGTCAAATACCACCGGATGGGTCAAACAAACTCTGGACTCCCGCTGTTGTTTTTCCTGTGTGAAACCAAAAGTCAATGGAGTTATTCTAATAACAATGTGGTGTGCCACTTAGGGGTCGTGTTAACCGGATATTCTCAGTCATTGACCGTTTTTTTACAACAATGACCGGGAAATCTGAAGGCCGTCGGTCATTATGACCGGTTGCAATTACCACCCCTGCCCACTTGGCGGTGGAGTGCACAGTCAGTGGTCAGTGGCTGCCGTTTTCACACTGCAGAGAAAAAGTCATTCATCTGCTTCATGTAGCGTTGTTGACATAATGGCCTGGACACACCAGATACGGTAGTGCCGCAGAAGTCCTGCGAGTATACTCGCAGGCGCTTGACTGTTCACACAGGCAGCGCATTTCTCCTACGCTCTCCGCGCCGGTTAAACGTCGACTCCACTCGTCTATTCCCGTCAGTACTCGTTTTTTTGCTTCAACAGGTCATTTTAAACATGGGTAAGTCCATATTTTAATCGTTTTTTATAACGTAATAAGTTAATGACAATTTGTCATTGCATGTCCATGTATTGAGCGTGTTGGATAAACACTGAATGAATAGGGCATATTGTTCTGACCATTTTATTTATGTAGTTATGCCTGTAGGCTCGGTGACACAAAATTAAAATTGTAATGAAGTGATTAGGGTATTGAAAAATGTGTTTGATTATGCACTGTTGTGTTGTTTTAAATTATAAACACGGTATTTTCTCCTCATGTTCCTCAGTGCGTGATGTTGTTATTTTATTTTGAAAATTGGCCGGATTCTCTTGTCTTTTCTGTGTCCGACTTCCTGTTTGGTACGATCCGCTCGATCCAGCTTGACAGAAGCGCTCACGGCTCCTGTGAAAAATAGACCAGATGCCGAACTGAAGCACTGCGGTGTGTGGATGTCTGTTCATCTTTTCGTTCATGTCATTATTAATGCACACTTTATAACTTGCTTGTTGGATTTATTAAAAACGAACGAATGAAAACTAAATGCCTTTGAATATCTTTATTATCATTTAAAAAGGAAAATTAAAATGACCAGTAAAAATAGATTATGACCGGATTTTTATGACCCTGTTGGTCAAAATGACCGGCGAGGAAAAAGTCTAGCGCAATGTCTGGTGCCAGTATGTGTGACATGAAACGCTAGTGACGTATGTCAAATGATGTATGACATGTGATGTTGCATTATGTAAGTTACACCCACATGGACTTTTGTAGCCAAAGCATAAGGAGGTAAACCTAAAAACAAAGTGTTTTATCTATGTTTTAAGTTTTTTGGAAAGAGACTATATGCCCCTAACGAGTCGAAACTGTCCCTTTCCAATGAAAACAGAAGTCCATTTTGTGAAAGACACAATGCATGTAACAAGCGCAAAATGACACGCCATCCCTGAACACCCAAAACCGAAGCAAGAGAGTACCTAGCACGTCATATTTTGAAGTGTAGGTCCACTGACCAAGCGTCAGTATATGGCGGGTTGGGATGAAAACGTGTTGGCTGACCATAAACCAGAGTATTAACATGTGTATTGTGTGTGTTGTGTCTGTCTGTACCTTGATTTTTTGCATGTCATTTTTCTACTGATATGTCAACTCTCTAATGAGTTCAGCTCTTTGTGACTATCTTTAAATCAGCAGAGTGACCGTTTAACAATACAGAGATTTACCTTTTTATTGCCATTATTTTGGAAAGCACAGTAACGAACTTCATTTATAGAATGCAGAAAATAGCAATCACTTTTTTTAACTACTTTGTGCCGCCTCCTCCTCTGAAACCAAACCTCCACTCTTGAAAAGTCACTGCCAAACTTCTGTCTCCGCATTTCAAAAAATTATCTGCCAACTATCAACTTCAAACCAGATTTCAGCCACAGGCTCGTGTGATTTCTGACAAATGCATCTAAGAATTGAGTAAGTTGTTGATCATTAGCAGAAGGGCTAAACGTGGGTCATCTGGGTGCTTTCTTCTGCCGCAATTAGCTTGTTTCCCGTCTCCATTTTGAACACAGCAACCACATTTTCTCCAACTGTAATTGGATTAGTTACCTTTAAAATCCCCATCTCTGCTGTTACTTTAGCTCTTAAAAACATGTAAAATCGGCACCTTTCTAACCCCCCATCCCCCACCCCCCAAAAAATCTATTTGAGAATGTTTTTTATTTTTTTTTTTTATTTTTGAGGAATATCTCTTGAGTGGCACTTAACAAAATTGAACAAATGCGTTGGTGGGTGGGTGTCTGATTGGGGGGGAGCTGTGAGGTGGAACTACCTTCCAGAATAAAACAGTCTAACACTCATTACTCTGAAAAACACTTGACTTCATCATGGCCTCAATTATGTGGTGCTGGATAAACTCCAGTGTTACTGAGCTGCTTTCGCCGAATGGAGGGGGGGGGGGGGCTGGTGATAAATATCCAAAAACTGTGTCTGGGAGAGAAGTGCAGCTTAAATCCTGACCTCCTTATCGTTCATGGACGGGGCTCCTGAGCGTCTTTGGGCCGGAGAGACGCCCACAAGGAGCCACTTTAAACCTTCAGAAACCTCAAGTTGATTAAAGTTTGAAAATGGGCAGATTTTTAGAGTCTTAAATTTAAAAGTTTCAGTTTTGGTGTTGATGAGAACCTTCACAAACCTCTATGAAGAGTTCATTTAACTCTGGCTTGTTTGAGTCATTTATGAGGAAGAAATAGTTGGTGTTAAATCACAGATTCAGGGAAGCTTTCTCTAACTGAACTTTTTTTGTTGATGAGAAAACACTTCTGGAACTTAGGCGGGCATTTATCCCACAAGAAGAAGGTGAAATGTGAGGAAATATTGACATGATATCAGCTCAACAAAATGATTATTATTGTTGTTAAAATTAAAAGTGGAAGATTTCTAGCAAAACTTTTGAAACTGCTACTTAGATCTAATAAATATTACGGGCTGCTTAAAATACTAAAAGTCAGGAAACAGAAGGCAGGAAAGAGAAAGTGTAAGTCATGTGAAAAACAGAAGACTTTTGTTTTGTGATGTCGTGCTGAATGGATAGCTCCGCTAAAGTAACTTTGTAATGCGTCTTTTAAATTGCGTTTCTCTCTCTCTGACTTTTTGGATCTGGCTACAGTCTTTTCTTCCTGTATTTATAATGGCATCAGAAAAAAAACAACAGCCTGTATATGTGCTCTGCTGCATACAGGGATGGTTAGGTTGCATTTGCAGAAAGTTGAAATCCCAGATTATTTTCACGTTAATGTGAACAAGTGATGCTTAACTAAATGTATGAACATGTAATAGATTTAACAAGCAGATTTTTAATGCCTCTATGCTGTGGCAAAACATGCTATTCCTTTTAGCATAGTTTACTTGAAGATGGGTGAAAAAATTCTGTAGGCTAGTAACATTAGTAGGGATGTCAGTTTCAGTTAATTTCACCTTTGATAGCCCAACACCCATTAACTGGTAACTAAGCTGTTAATTTTTAACAGCAAAATCACATGAAATACAATAAAATACAAGAAGCCTCTCCTTTTAGTCTGGTGCTCCACTGACTCGGTGAGCTTTAGAACTGCATTTGAAGAACTACCCATGTTTTGTTGTAAATGTTTTGCTTTTTATTTTTTGTTGGTTTTGCTGACAGACAGCCAGCTAGCTGCATTAACGTGCAAAAACATGGTGCTCACCGCCCACCCTCTGATCTCAACGAGTTAGCTAGCTGCTCTGCACTGCGCATTGACCAGGCAGAAGCTAGCTAGCAGCACCTCTCCGTTAGCAATTACTGCAGGTAGCACCATCCCAACCCATGATGGCCAGGTGACTATGCTGCGGACGGGTTATGGCCATCCTGTTTCCCCCCAAGTCACCCCAGTAAGTTAGCAGCTTCATTTTAGAGACATGTATAGCTGCCTGAACCTGAAAAGCTGGAAATCAGAACGGAAGTACAGAGAGTTGTTGCATGATGATACACCAGTGTTACAGTGGTATAAACCAGCAGGTTTTTAGAACGTTGCAAAACACCACATTGCCAGTAGCTGCCTGTTTCAACCCATCTTGTTGCGAATCTTTGGTCTGAACTGGGCTTTACAGCATGGGGGTTGTACAATTGCTACACTGAAAAGTAGCAAAATCAACCTATATACAGACGCGTAATCAGCCAAAAATATTCTCTGCGGTTGTTCAATGAACCGCTAACCATTGACTAAGGCTTTTTTTTAAACAGTAAATCTGGTGTTTGTTTAGCTTTTATCGCTCATTTATTACTTTAATTATTTTTTTATTACACACTGGCCTTTGCCTATAATCTATGTTTTATTCAGGGTTACGTTTGTGCCGTCTATCTTGACAGTGTAAACTATTTAATCGTGTTCTAAAAAGTACTTTGTAACAGTGTTTTCAAAAGATCTAAATAACTGAAGTTTACTTTAGTAATTATCCCTAAACAGTAATGAAAATCTCAATGTTGTTGGAACAGAAAAGGTGGAATCAAAAGTGAGGAAAAGTGTAGAGCACGCACATGTTAGAGTTATCTCGAAGTTCATCTTCAAAGAATAGTAACATTTGGGTGCATTTTGTATTTAATAACTTCATAATTACCTTTTAAAGATGAATACTGTCAGAAAGAACACACCAATCTCTGTTTTTAAAACAAGAACAAGAAAACCAGTGATGTTTGGTCAGTTAATTACACTTCTTTGTATGTTCCTGGTACAGCCTTCATCGGTTTCACTTATGTTTCACTGCTCATTGTATTGGATGTGATTTCTGAGATATTTGTATAAAACCATATTTACACCTGACAGTGTTAACGTGGAGGTAACACCTGTATAGTTAACACTGTGGGGGAGCTCGGGTCTAACAGTGTACACTCTTGTCGAGGAGTGTTAAATCTTAACTACAGAGAGAATGAATAATTACTCCAACAGAGTGTCAAAACAGCAACTTTAAAAAAGAGTTAAATTAACACTCTGTGGTATGAACTGATATACACTTAACGTGTTGAAATTCACTCACACTTGCTGAAATTGCTGTGAACATTTCTAGAAATTCAGGATCTGGACAGATTTTTCAGATGACACATTTCTCAACACACAACACCCACTACCACACAACATTTCACAGCAAGGGGGAGAGGAATTTAAAAAAAAAAAAAAAAAAGACAACCTAAAAGTTAAAAAACTGAACACCCGAGACCTCAGAGGAATCACATACACACAACCGTCAAGCAAAACAAGTGAATCACCAAGTAAAATGTCTCCTGCTCCAACCAGCCACCGCAGCAGCTCTGGCACAGGTGTGTTGGTGGGAAACACAAAGACACACAAACACAAAACACACACAAAAAAAAAAAAAAAACACCAGAGAAAAAACGAAGAAATGGAGTGCTGTGGTGGTGAAGTTCAGCAGCAGCGAGGCTACGGTTTAATACTACAGCTCAGCGAGAGAGGCGAGCAGCAATCTGCCTGGCCACGCTGGCTGCCCACACACACACCTCCTCCACAGGTGTGTGCATGTGGATTTTTAGGGTGAGTCACTCTCTCCCACGTAGTCGATACCTCCACCAGCGGTTGTGGAGATCCCATCAGCCCTCACACTGTACCTGCACTGCTCCTCACACTCCCACCGCTGGTTCAGATCCCCGCTCGCTTCCTGCTTCAACACCGCCGCCACCGCCACTCACATTTAAGACTACAGCAGCAGCAGCAGCATTTGGAGGTAACAGATGGCGATTTTATCAACAACAGTATGATCAGAGAGTGACACAACATTAGGGCATCACACTAATCGTGCAGTCTTTGTTTGTTCCACAATTAATTATGAGACATACCAGCAATATTCAAACATTTAGATCAGCTGCAGCTGAAATGTTAAATATTTTGATTCATTGCATAATGAAGACAAATAATCTTATTCATAAGAGGAATCATAATAGCTGCAAGCTGTAACTGTGCAGCAATACATACACTCAGATATATCTCAGCGGTGATAAAGCCACGTATCTGCAAGCTTTACAGAGAAGAAGAAAACAGTATTATCTTCTCCTAATGCCCATTCATTCTTTAAATGATACAGTCGGTTTTTAATCAGGCTTCAGAGGCCCGAGGGTCATGAAACTCACTCAGCATGAAAACGACTAAGGAAGCCTCCATGTGAGCAACAAGAGGGAAAAAACCCACTGAATAATCAGGTGCAGAGCCATTTCTGCAACCCCAGCAATGTGCCATTTGGTGGATGCATTCATTCGCGGTGCTTCGTAGCACCTTCGATGCAAATATTTTTAGCAGGGATGACCCATGTGCAAACTGCACCCATCACCCCGGCAGTGTTAGCACGGTGCTCCACCCCTTGAGCTTCACAGAGCCCATTCAATAAAGCAGAAGGGCTGTGAAAACAAACCTTCCCGAGCACCCAGTGGGGCTGGCACCGGCCCGCAGGCTGGCTGCAGCCCAGGAAAACGTTGAAAAAGCTGACTGGACCGCAGCCAAGAGCTGGTAGATTTTGGCTTCGGATGGTCAGGTTTTCTGTGCTGGCGAGCCCTTAGACTGGTGACTATGATACGGTGTTGGTGCTGCAGAGGAGAGATCTTACATGCAGGCGGGAATGGTAAAAGTTGCTGACGGGTTCAGAGATGCACACGCACAAAATGAATACAATATTTCCAACAGTGTTTCAGAAGGCACTTTTCTTTCACACTCCAACAAGTCATAAGTCATGTATAACTATGGGGGCATAAATCAGGCAGACCAGTGTTATTAAATTGTTTGTGATAGGTTCTAATGTTACCCTGATATCTTGACACTTTTAACACACCACTTGTTTATACATTTATACTATTCTGTATATTGATTAATTCAATTTTTTCCTGTCTCTGTGTATCTGTACTTACTTCTGTCATTGTGCTGCTGCAACATCTGAAATTACATAAAGAATTATCTAATATTAAATTCAACAAATTATTTGTCTGACTTTCTATCCAATGGCATACAGCATCAATTTCAAGGTATAATGTCTTATAAAAGAGTAAGCATAGAGTGGACAACCAAAAACGTTAATCAAGTGGCACTGAGTTACACATTTAAAGGGGACCTATTATGCTCATTTTCAGGGTCATGCTTGTATTTTCTACTAGAATGTATTTATATGCTTTAATGGTAAAAGATGCAGATACATGATACCGTAACGTTAGCATGTAGCTGCATGTATGTTAGCAGTGTACTTGCAATGGGAGAATGGCTCAAACAAAGAATAATGATACTTTGTACTGTTAGAAAAAAAAAAATCACAAATATAAGCTTCTAAACACAACTGGAAAACGACCAACAGGAGTACAACCGGAAAAAAGGGGGAAAATTAACAACATCAGCAACCAAGATAACATGTTAACCTGACATTAGCATGTAGCTACATATAGCAGTGCATTTGCAGCAAGGGAATAACTGTGACTGAGAATAGCGGGACTTAAAAAAATCACCAATAAAATCTTCTCAACACAATCGCACATGTTCCAGCAGGAATATGTTCCAAAATCAGAAAGAAAGCAACAACGTCAGCAACCAAGATTGCATGTTAGTCTTACATGTTAGTCTTACATGTAGCTACATGTAACGGTGTACTTGTAGCCAAGTAATGACTGCAATGAAGAACAGCGGCATTTCTGCAGTGAAAAATCACCACTAAAAGTTTCTAAACACAACCATACCTCTTCCAGCAGGATTATGATCTGGAATATGAAAGACATTTACAACATCAGAAACTAAGATTGGATTTTCCTGATGTTAGCATGAAGCTACATGTACATTAGCAGTGTACTTGCAGCCAAGGAATGACTGTAACGGAGAATAGCTGCACTTTCTACCATGAACTATCACCATTAAAAACATAAAAAAAAAAATTAAAAAAAGGATGGAAACTTCCAGCAGGAGTAGGATCCAAAAATTGAAAATTTAGAGAAAAATTTACAACATCAGCAACCAAGCAGACATGTTTCCCTCATGTTAGCATGTAGCTACATGTAGCACTGTACTTGATGCCAGGTTATGATCGTAACGGAGAATAGCAGAACTTTCTACCGTTAAAAATTAATTTCCCTGATGTAAGCATAAAGTTACTTGTACGTTTTAAGTGTATTTGCAGCTGAAGAATGTCTTAAACCAAGAAAAGCGGCACATTATAGCATCATATATAGCTTCTCAAAAAAACCTTAACATGTTCCAGCAGGAATATGATGCAGAATCTGACAGAAGAAATTAACAAAATCCAGCAACCAAGATTACATGTTAACCTGACGTTAGCATCTCGCAACATGTAGCAGTGCACTTGCAACAAAGGAATGACCGTAACCGTTTAGTGGCACTTTACCGTTAAGAATACTGTTAAAAATGCTGGTAAACCCAACCAGACCTGTTCCAGCACAAATGCAAACAAAAACAACCAACCGGCAACCAAGACTACATTTTCCCATGACATTAGCATGTAGCATATGTGGCAATTCAACAGCTATGTAATGTAAACACTTGCAGTAGCGGGCCTGGAGCAGATGATCATATAAAGAAATCCAGCACACTATGAAAATATAAAACTGTTGGAAAAGGAGTATTCAGAATTGAGCCTGAGGATTTTGCTCACAATGATTACTTTTACATACGTTTACCTCATTATGAGAAACTATGTCTACATTTAATATGAACATGAGACATTTTAACATTAGGCTATACATTGAAACAAAATACAGAAAGGAAAATTGGTCCCCTTTAAATATATTATTATGTACAATTATAAAATATGACTAGGGCTTTACTCGGCATCTGCCATATCGTATTCAGCTGTTACTTTATGTAGTGGTTACTTTTATAAGCATCTCTCATTGTACAACTTCTGATGATGTTAATTGCACTGAAAAGACATCTCTGTACCGTGACTGACTGGCTGTAAACTAATCTGAAGAGCACTTCATAGTAAATAGAAGCCAGACTGAAACATGAAAACAGTTTTGGTGAAATCAGAATGAAAGGATGGAGTTGTGGGTTTTTGCTCACCGCCAAGTTATCTGGAGCCTAAAATCCTAATTTGGTCAAGGCAGCCAAGATATTAAAGGCTTAAAGGAATAATTTTCCCCAAAACAATATAAATGTTATATAGTACTCACCTCCCTAGGCTCTCCATGGTCCGAGAAAGACTTTTCTATCAAATGGCGTTAAGGAGAGCGGGGTGGTCGAAAAATGAAAGCATATCAGACTTCAACGGAGTCCAAACGACAGACAGAAAAAAGGTTATAAAACGTGTAAAAAGCTTTCTGAAAATCCCTGTGCAGCATTATCCAAGTGTCTTGTATCCATTTGTGGGCACACGGAAATCCAAACACAACTATTTTTGCTAAACAAATCATTTTCGGATTATCCTCCAGTGAGGGAATTTGTTGTGCGCATGCGTGCAAACACGGGAAACGCTTTGTTTAGCAATAGTTTAGCGCCTCTTTAGTTTGAAAGCACCGTGCAGCAAACAAATTACCATTTCAGACTTAACTTTGCTGACTGAATCTGTTGTCTGTCAGTTGTCTGTTTCTCTCCTGGTTGTGAAACATTTATCCTTATGACAAATATTCTTCACTGGACCTCCATGACAGCTCCAGATGTGGTTACCAAAACTTTTAACACACAAACTGCAGTGCCTCCACTGAACCAAGCTTTGTTAAGAAGTTCCCCCAAATGTGTTGCCGGCCCAAATTACACAATAGTCTAACGTGTGCAGCCTCCGTGGCAGCTCGGACTACAAAGTGGGTTTAGTTTAGCGCCGCGGGGGCACCAGAGGCTGCGGACACTGCCATGTTTAAACTGTTACTGCATGAACCTGCTGAACCGAGCATGTTGGTTCCAGCTGAGGAGGGATCGACGCTGTTTTCCACACACACTTTTCTACCTGATCCAAAAAGCAGCTCAGATTCTCTTCTTGCTGTCGTCCCTCCTGGCTCTGAATGTATATACAGTTTAAAGTACGTGTCTCTTCCATTAGCCCCTTTTCTCTCCTCCTCAAGTATCAAATCTCCTTCCATCTCCTCTCAACTCTACCCCTCATTTTCTTCTTTTCCGCTGTCAAGTCATTTAATACTTCACTCTCAAAGATGATTTTTCCTCTTCCTCCTGTTTCCTCCTCACTCCATCTACACTTTTTAACACTGCAAAAGGCACAATCTGCAGAGACCTCTGTTTTGAATTTTGGGAGATGAAATGTCACATCTTTTAAAGTGTCTGACTTTTTCCTGGAGCCACTTTCTGGTGTGAAAGTTTGCCTCGGCCCTCTCCTACTCACCCAAAAATCTTTCGGCCTTCCAGGTGTGACTCTTCAATCCTCATCCATCGCTCTCATTCCTTTTCTTCTCTTCACAATGCCACTTCTCTTTCTACATTTTATCAACAGTATCTACATAGAACTGTTTCTACAGATTTCTATGTGCTAGAAGCTCCTGTCTCTATATTTATTCTTAAATTCTGCCTTGAACTAAATGAGTTAGAAAACTAGCCTGTTTTTAGTTTAACACAGCTTTAAAACTATACATGAGTAGGTTAGAAAACAAGAAATGAATCACTAAAGCTAAAATTTTATAAATGTAGGAGTTGATGTCCAACTCCTACTGTAAGAGTAAATAATCTGCAATGTAAACGCCCTGTACATGTAAAATAGAAAGTAAAAATGCTCATCCACGCCTGTGGACCACCAACCCAATAGCCAGAAAAAAATGTTGGTATTGTACCTATCAGCCATCTACAAAAACATTACATTTGGGCTGTATTTTTAGCCTTTATTTGATACGACAGTGATAGAAAGAAAGGAGGTGACATGCAGCAAAGGGCCACAGGTTGGAATCGAATCTTTGATTGCAGCAGTAAGGACATAGCCTTTGTACCTGGGGAGCCTGCTCTCCCAGGTGAGCTACCTGGCACCATGAGTACCTCATATTTACACATTATTATGTAGCAGCTATGCTGAAACTTTACGTTTCAACAATGCTGTGGTGAACGCATGGTTAGGTTTGGGCACACGGGGTGTAAATCACTAGCTTCATCAGGATACAATAATATATTGATTCTTAGGACAAAGATAATGATATTTGCCTATATCACAAAGTCTGCCATGATACGATTTTGATTCCGTTCAATTCCGGGGCCTGCAATCGATATGGGACGACATCAGTAAATATCCTCATTGACTTTTTCTTGGCTGCGTGACATTATCTGTCTGGCATAAAGCCACTAACACTGACTGAATGTTTAGGAAGGAAGTGTGCTTAGATAGAAATGGGGAGATAGACACATTATGGGAATTTAAAAATTAGGGACTGTCCTCTAGAGGACAATACGTATCAATGTTTTCTCGTTGCATTGATGATATTGGATTGCTGGTCACTGAATCGATAAATCAAACCAGATAAATGTATCTTTACACCCCTGTTGGGTATGGTTGGGAAAACTTGACTTGCTCAACCTAATGGTGTAGCCTCATCATCTAATCGTTATCAGCTGTGTGACAAAGGTGTGGCCTTTATAACAGATCAGTGTACCTGTGTCTTAGTATAATTGTTGTTGATCTTGAGGAAGGTCCAAAGCGTGAAACGTCATCATCAAAATTAAAGAAATGCATATGGAGCCAGAGTGTGCCACACTTGTTTTCTATAATTACGGCAGGGAAAAGATCATGTTTGGGCTCAGAAAACAGATTTGGTGGCATTATCCCGGCAGGAAACTCAGTACTATCTCAGTAAAAAAACAACCATTTTTCATGGCACTATCCCCGGTGGATATACAGCAAAGGGTCACTTAAAAACACCCACTTTTGGTAGCTAAAAAGCTACCACGAACGCCTCAATACCTTGCTCAAAAACAGATTGTTTTGTTGTCTGTTGGTCTTGAACAGTGGTCAGCAGTGGTCTGCAGTTTGGCAGGCAGCTGCCAAAATAGCACCATCCACCATCTCAATGAAAAAGTCAGCTCACATACTACGTCTTTTTAGAAATGTGATACAATACATACAAAATGTTGAAAATGCCCACCCCCGTGCAGCTGGAGAATCTGGTCAGAAATGAGCTCATCTTTTACAGTGTACGCCTGGCTTTAGTGATGCAGAATTGTGTTGGGTAGAGAGAGGGAGAAAATAAGAACACTTTGTACTAAAGCCTTCCAATGCAAACTAAAGAAATAAGAGCAAACACTGACTGGATACATGACGAGTAAATCCTCTAAATGCCTCACATTTTCCAACTTTATTGTGGGACTGAAGGACACTGAGGGGACAAAAGAGCCCAAAGATGTGAGGCTGGGTTTGTTTTTACTTTAATGTTTCATCTTCCTGGTGAACGAGAAGCGACTGTACCTGATACCAGTGTGTAATTTCGGTTAAAAAAATGAGATCAATTTGTGGAGTCTCAGCCAGTGGAGATGAGATGATCCTCTCCCCTTCCCAACTGAAACTTTTAGTTCTTTTTGTTTGTTTCAATCATGTATATCAAAAGGTGAGACTTTAAGTAAATTTGAGTTGACATGAATATTTCCCTTTGTTTCTCCCCACTCTTCTTCTTCCTCTACCAGACCATCCACTAGTAATCTGGTCCTGTGTTTCTCCTCCTGGATTTTCTCCTCCGAGGCTCCTGATCAGAAACCTCCTCTGACTGACTCATCACTGCCGACCGAGGCTCTGAACAAATCTCTGAGATTTACACTGACTGGCTTCACTCTTTACTACAAAATGTGGGGACTTTCTGACAGTTTCTCCCACACTCTTATACAGCTGCTTGTCCTGGGTGACACATACAAGGGAGATAAAATGACTTTTTTTTAAGTTACAGTATGTTGGGTTTTTTTTTTTGTTCTGTATGTAAAGTTGTGTTGTCCTTGTGTCATGTTTTATAATCGAACACAGTTTAGGGATTAAAACTTTCACACTGAGTTGTTAGATGTTCTCCTGGTTACATTTAGACATGTGACTTCAGTCTCACCTCATCTCCCTCTGTTTATACAGGCAGTTTAGGTGAGTAACAATTCAGGTCTACAAACTGTTTTACAAGTGTCTCTCTGACTAGCTGGCTAACTAGCGCAAGCACAGGACTCATGGGTAATTTTTTTTCCTACCCCCTTTTCCGCCAAACACTTTAAGTATGGTACCTCTGGAACCAAAGTAACCTCTCAGACATGGTACCTACACCCTTCGTCCATTAAGCGTTTCCATCACAAACAGTACCCTTATATGTGGGCAGGGTTGTTGTCACTCACTGCTCCATCTGGCACTCACTGTATTTCCTCATTATCGGTGATACAGATGAAAGTATCACCGATAATAACACGCAACATTTTGAGAACAAAATAGAACAGGCTGCAGTGAGAGTCTCTCTCCATGGGATATTTAAAAATAGCACATTTGTGCATTTAGTCCTTCTCAGGCAAGCTCAGGGGCTTATTGTTACTGTAGCCCACAGGAACAACGACATGAGGCTCAAAACCAGCCACAGTTCAGCCCTGAGCAGAGTGAATGTCCGCTACTGACCATTGAACGGACTGCAATGTTCACAGCTCCACCTTTTAGTACCAGATGTGTGTGCTAGGTACCCCAACAGTGGGGAAACCAAAAATGGGTACCATCCACATCTTTTCACAGTGGAAACGGAAAAAAAAGCTTACCGAACCAAACTGAACTGTACCATACTGCTCGGTGGAAACTGGGCTTGAGTGGGCCAAAGCTTAAGTTTATCCCCTATGTATGCAATGTCATCTCCTCCGTAGAAGATATTATCTTTTACGTAGGTTCTAATAACTCCTGTGTAAGAGATAAACTTTAGGCTTAATTAAGCTGTTTTGAGTAAGAAAGCTGCGCACAATTAAGCACTTAGCGCAAGATCCAAAGGGCGTTAAAAGATCAGCCAAATGCAGCATAAAATAAAGGTTTATCTCCTACACAGGAGATAACATCCCATACCTAGGAGAAAATAACTCCTACATAGCAGATTTTTTTGCCTCCAAGGACTTCCATACAAAGCTGATGAAGCAGCACTTAACACTGACTCACTGGGCTTCATGCAAGAAGCGCTATACGAACAAATATTCCTTCAGTTTTGTTCGTATCCACAGTTTGTTCTTATTTTCTTAATACCTCTGATTTCTGGGACTCACTGGTGTTTTTTTGTTTTTTTGCTCTTCTCTTAGGTACAAGAAAACTCTGCAAGTGGCCTAGAGCACTCTTTAGATAAGACAGCAACATCTCTTTTTCACAGTCCATAAATTGTTGTCCAATTCAAGTAAACACAAGTTTTAATTTCAGGAACATAAAAAAATATCATGATCAAATTTAGATTGTGTTTGTTAGATTAATTGTAATGATTGGATAATTACATTTCTGAGCTAAAGAAATACTGTTGGTCCATTGATCCCAATTAAGGATTTAAAGACCCTTGGATGATATGGCCTGCGTTCAGCTTCTGAATGGCTTACATGCTGCTCTTGAATGCTCTGGCCATCCAGGTCTTACACAGAGAACATGTTTTTAGAGATCACACAGATCAATTTTATGAGACAGATGAATTGTTGGGTTTTGGATTTTCTTGTAACACCAGCAATGACACACACATGGAAAATCTCACTCTTACTTTGTTTAAGTTTCTTGAACTTCTACTTTTTTTTCCGGGTGCATCTCTCGCATTCTTAGGCATGTCCTTATAAGGACAAGACACCCGTCTTCATATAGTGTTTAAGGGGCATTACCAATGCTAATAGGTTACTTATGATCAAGGTCTGAAATTAACACCCAACCACCAAGCGCCAAATGCAGGTGGACTCTCCGTTTAGCAAGAAAATCTCAGAGGGCCGTGTGCCACCCTGACGGGTAAATGTCTGTACCAAAATAGTCATGAAATACATTGAATCTCTACAGTGTTTTGGTGGTATTTACAGGCGCTCTGCTCTGCTGCTCCTCTGCTGTCCGAGTTTGACACACAAACAAAGACACATATACACACTACAGATGTGTTTTATGCACATCTAAGCAGCACCACAACACTGACTGAGCTTCCATTTGGCTAATTCATAGCTGAGGGTTATGAGTTTCACCCATATTTATGAAGGAAATAAATAATAATGCAGAGGCTCTGTAGTCTGAATATTCTGAACCAAATTTGACATGAAAAAGCAATTTATTATTCTGGCTGGAAAAAAAAAAGTCTGGCTTTGAGTCAAAAAGTTTCATTTAGTATGCCTGGTTAAGAGCAGATTCGGATGGTTAAGAATGTATTGTGCATCTGGAGGTGACTTCTCTTTTTTTCTACTAAACAAAAAAAAGAGAATGTTGCTGCATGATACCCATTGTTATGTTCATCTCTTAGCTAACTAAAAGGACTAAAACTAACAAATCTTCTAATTATTGCTTTTTCTATTTCTTTTCTTCTATTAACCATCCCAAGGAGATGTCTACAAGTAATTCAGCTGACACTGATATAAAACTAAGAAGAGCAACAGATGCTCACATCTAATTATTTGGAACATTTTTACTTGATAAACGAGTCTGCGGGTGCTTTGTATTACCTGAATTCCTGTGGAGCATCACATATGGAACAGGTTTACAAATTAACAACTGCTTTCTTAATTTAAGAAACTTTAAAAACAGTTTCCCATGTTCCTAAAACATTTAAATGCTTTTAGACCTAAAGTCACCACAGAAAGCTTCTCAGAAGTTAAGCTTCAGATTTACAAAACCTCCAGATGGTTATTTAATTTAATATCTGAGCTCTCTCATTCTCACTTAAGTTAAAGCAGCTATTGACACCACTGTGGCTCCGTTTGCGAATGCTCTCGAGGAACTGAGAGCCTATTTGGGATCTCTTGCATGGCATAATTTATTAGTTGGAAAATGCACTTTGACACTGCAGTGATAGAATCATCTCACTAGAAAAAGCAGCTGCAAATCTGATACTGCTATTACACTGCAGGTGAAAACTAAATCACACAGACAAAATGGCAGGTTTGCAACAAAAAAAGAAAAGCGAGACGAGCCTCCACTGCTGCAACAACACACCCTCACCTGCAACAGGTCAGAAATGTCAGTTACTTGTTTACTTTTTGCATTGAGGAACAGAGGAGTCACATCTCCTCCAGCTCTCACCACAAAGCCCGAGCTCTGCTATCCTGCAGGGCTGCCATTAAACCAACAATACACAAGACCTGGTCACAAATGCTGCATGTTGAAAAACATCATCATGTAGAAGCTTTTGCACAATTCTTCCTGTTGGTTGAGGCGGGGTGATTCATGACTGTACTGTCCAGACTAAGAGTGTTTTTTTTCCTTCTACAGACAGTTTGAACATCACTACAAAGCCAAAACTTGGCAACATGTTATGTCATTATCCTGTGAAACCAAGCAGAAATCTCCAGGAGAGAAATTAAGCCAACTTAGAAGTGCCAAAAATGGCAGTTCCTCTAATGGCCACTTGAGGCTGGCTCCAAGAGTGAGTCCCCATAGACCCCCATGTTAAAATGCCCAACTTTACAGTACGTTTACAGCCTGGTGCAAAAACGGTTTTGGTTTCTACAGAAAGATTTCATTCAGATTTCATACTTTTATTTCAGTTCATGAAAGTTAATTGTATTGTTGTTCAATTAACCAAACTAGCAGCTAGCGTTAGGGTTATCTCCACCCTCTCATCCAAATATGGTCACTTCTGGCTAACTATCGGTTAACATAGAGCCTTCATTTTGAGATTTGACTACACCAGCTAGGAACAAAGCCTTGCTAAAATACAGTTTTTTCCGCAGTCAAATTGGATGTGCTGATACACATATTTTAAAAAAAAAAAAAAAAAAAAAGATCACCCCAGATACAGACAAAGTCCGGTTCCCCCCAAAAAAAAAAAAAAAAAAAAAAAAAAGCTGCTACTCACTGCACTTCCTCAGAGGGGAGGGGCTTCACTGGACGCAGAGGGGGTCTTTCTGAGGCTCCACCTCCTCCTGCAATCACTGTGCGTCCTCCACGTCCAATCTGTCGTTCTCCGTCTCTTCTTGATGATCCTCAGGCGAGCAGCACTCTGGGTAATCTCCTGTGGAATCTGAAAGCAGAGAGGGATGTCAATGAAGGAGTGAGTGTGTGTGAAAGTGTGTGTGTGTGTGTGTGTGTGTGTGTGTGTGTGTGTGTGAGACAAA
Source organism: Epinephelus fuscoguttatus (assembly GCF_011397635.1). Taxonomy (NCBI): domain Eukaryota; kingdom Metazoa; phylum Chordata; class Actinopteri; order Perciformes; family Serranidae; genus Epinephelus; species Epinephelus fuscoguttatus. Next base: position 7,511,306 of record NC_064768.1, on the reverse strand, counting down.
TCAGATTCACTGTGCGTAGGTGTGACAGTGTGTGTGTGTGTGTGTGTGTGTTAGCAGTATGTAGAGGTGTTGATGATGTGTATGTGAACAGGGGGTGTTGGTGGGTGTGTATGATTGCGTGATAGCATGTGTGCGTAAATGAAGGAGCCCAATATGGGCCTTTAAAAACTGCACCACTACAACTTGGCCAAAAAAAAAAGAGGCTGTGGTTACCGTGGCAACATGTGCCAAAACGGAGAGAAGGGAGGGAGCGACAAAGAGAGAGAGAGACAGACAGACAGACAGACAGAAAAACAAAGAGCTAGACAGGCGGTAAAAGCGTAAGACAATGAAGAAAGACAGCGGTGCAACATGGGAGAGTCAAGAAAGTTTCAACTTAAGGAAAATGTCCATTTTTTAACACCTGTTTACCAGAACAACACCAGGATCAGTGCAGCTTTACAAGCAGATACGAAACCAGAAAGACCACGCTGACGGCTTGTGTTGCTGTTCTGTTACAGTTTCAGCAGCACATTCTGCAAAGTTAATATACTACAAAGGCAGCAACAATACACCACTTTTAAATTCACATGTATAAACAAAGAGAAAAAGACAAGACAAGAAAAGGGCAAATTCAGGGAGGTAGTGAAACACCTGGAAAATTAGTGTGTGTGCGTGTGTGTGTGTGTGTGTGTGTGTGTAATTGCACGCAACTGACTCCTGTGAAGTCACTGGCTGTGTGAGTGTGTGTTTGCGCTTGTGACACATTTGTATACACATGCTTTGCATTATTTTAGTTTCCATTGACTCCAATTAATTCTCAGCTTTAACCTTTAAACATTAACCCTTTCTACATGGAGATGGTGCTATAGGGCCATTACGAAGTCCCCTCACACCACCTTTGCATTTTTTACACAGAGCCAAATAACTGCAGTGTCATTCCACCCCTGCGTGTGATTTTTACACAGCATGCCGGCATCACAGACGCAAAAAGTTGTAGCGAGCTGACGTGTATAAGAGTGCCGGCCTCTAGTTTGACATATAACATGCATCGCCAGTGTTTTATAAGCAATAACACGGCAATAACAATCATTTACTGTCCCAGTTATATGACGACTGATCTCGTCCTCTGCTCGGAGGGTAAGGAGCTCCCAGACATCATTGTCTTCCCAAGTTGTGGACATTTTTGGCTGCTGTACTTTTTAAATCTCCCGCAGTGGGTCGCACGCATAACAAGTTGTCAAAACGTCGTACCCATCAGCCCATAGTCTCATCCTGCCGGCTGTCCCTTTCACATAGACACAGTTTCAGCGCTGATACTTCCTCCACTGCCGACTTAAGGGTGAGACAACTCTGTCCCCCCATTCTGTCATCGCACCTTTTATACAGAACGGCGAGGCGGAGAAACAGCACAGTATTCCAGCCTTGAACAGGCAGTGTAAAATAAGCTAGTGTTCCACTTTACACACACACACACACACACACACACACACACAAAGACAATCAACCTTCACTATGAGCTGCATTCAGCAGTTTTGTACTGTGTGGATCAGTGCTCTAACAAACTTTTACGCATCGAATAAAACATAAAAAATAAAAGAAAATGACTTTTTCCAACAGCAGACGTTGGACATGTGTAATTCTTAACAATAATGAATACTGTGCACTATTTAGGGTTAGGTTAGGTTTAACCAGTGATGGAAAGTAACCAAGTATATTTACTCAAGTACTGTACATGAAGGGTGGGCAATATGGCCCTAAAATAATATCACGGTATTTTAGGGTATTTTTTGTGATCATGATATTCTTGACAATATGAAAAATTAGGAAAAGAAATTAACAAATAATTTAAGGATGTCCAGGCACCACAGCACCACAGTTTATTCCACATTTCTGAAGCTGCTCCTCTTTTTGGAACCACCGTGGGGTCCGTAATAATTTCGCTTCCAGCCATGCTCGCTGACGTCAATATGTCAGCAAGTCGAAATTTCTCAAGTATAATGATGTGAATTTTTCATATCATGTTAAAAATTATACCAGTATTATTGTAAATTATATGATATGGCACACCCCTACCGTACATAAGTACAAGCTTAAGGTACTTGTACTTTAATAGAGTACAGTTTACGCTCCATCATCCGGGCCAAATATTGGACTTTTTACTCACTACATTTATTTGACACACAACGGTATTGGTTATTTTTTACATATAAAAACATGCTTTAATGATGTGACACAATACTATACTACCACACCTCCTACTACTACTATGTACCGTACAATGTTTCTAAAATTGCCCTCACATTGAGGAACTACAACATTAAAATGCTCTTACATGTGTTCTTACATAATAATGTAATATAATCTATACTGTGAAAGGAGCCGTTCTGCATAACATGCACTTTTATTTTTGATACTTGAAGTACATTTTGATAATAATACTAATGTACTTTTAACTTTTACTAACCTTTCGAATTCAGGAATTTTACCTGTAATGGAGTATTTTTTAGACAATGGTATGTCTAATTTTACTTTTGTAAAAGGATCTGAGTACTTCTTAAATCACCGGTTTAAAGTGGAGAGGCGTCAAGGCCAAAACACACCGGCGGCGTCATATGACGGCGGCGTCATTGACGCGAGTCAAGTGCTGCCTCCAACACACACAAAAAGCGTCGCGCTGCGGGGCATCAACCGGATTTCTATTGCACACTCCAGTCCGCTAGGCTGGGAAGTACAAAATAGCGCTTTTTCAAAGGCGGCGACGCTGGAAAAATAGGACAATAGCGTAAAGTGCCGCGGTGTGGGTTTGTAAATAGAAAATAATGGGGGCGGCTGTTTTGACGCGCGTCATACGCCACTGGTGTGTTATGGCCTTCAGGAGGCACTAAACGGAACAAAGCCCTCTTTAATGCAGTTTGTTTGCTGCAATAATAAACAAAGATGTCTATGAAAGAAAGGTGTGTCCTCATCAGTCAACCTGTCCAGGGTGTACCCTGCCTCTCGCCCGATGTCAGCTGGGATAGGCTCTAGCCCCCCCGCGACCCTCAAGAGGATGAAGCGGTGAGAAGATGAATGAATGAATGAATGAATGAATGTACAGTAAGGAACAAGCAACCTGCATTAATGTCCCCAAGGGGCAATTTAGTGTACAGACAATCAATACAACAATCAATCCAAAATATTGCACATAATTAAGTTAAAAAGTTAAAGTCCCACTGATTGTCACACACCTGAGTGTGTGAAATTTGTTCTCTGCATTTGACCCATCCCCTGAGGGAGCGGTGAGCAGCAGCGGTGCTGCGCTCGGGAATCATGTGGTGATGTAACCCCCCAATTCCAACCCCTGAATCTGAGTGCCAAGCAAGGAGGCAATGGGTCCCATTTTTCGAACCCATGACCTCCCAGTCTCAGGGCGGACACTCTACCACTAGGCCACATCACCATTGATCACCTAAACATCCAAACAGGAAGCAATGACACAAAGTAAAACCAGTGGGAAATCCCCGTCACTGTCACGACAGCATTCAACAGGCTGAATATATATACTGTTAGTGCTGCATGCAGGGAGATAAGATCTGCTCTGATGAATAACATTTACTTTCAGGATATCAAGAATGAAACGGCAGCATTTAAATGTGTCTGTATGATATTTTAAACACATTATTGGTTTCTCTACTGCACTTTGATTTCCTTTTATTGCATTTGAGGCAACTTACAACTTATTACTGCACTCTAACTGCATTTCTGATCTATTATGTTTGGCTTTTATATCATTTTATGTATTTTATTTCACTTTTTTCTGGCTTTTATTGCTCATTGGGATTCTAATGCTTTTTTTTGCCAATGTAAAGCACTTTGAACTGTCTCTGTACAAATAACCTCTTCTAGGATTCAGTCCATCCTCCTGTTTCAGTTTGCACAGCTCACAATGTTTTGTTGTAAATCTAACAAATTAAAAGCAGATTTTAAAGACTTGACACGTAAACAAACACAAGTTTGTTTAAAGACACACCTTTGATTCCAAAATCATACGGTCGGATTTTAAAGTTTATTTGAAGCCAAACACATTCCTGTTCCGAGATCAACATCAATCATCAAATGGAGCTCCTTTAAAAAGGGAATCACCGGCAGTGTTTTCCCCAGGATGTGATGAGTGCATGTGGTGTGTGTGTGTGTGTGTGTGTGTGTGTGTGTGTGTGTTACTGAGTGGATGAGCTCATCAGAGGACTGCAGCACAGCAGGGAGAGATGCACAGAGTGAACAACAGGTCTTTTCCAGAGAGTCTGGATCCCCCTCAGGACTGACCTCATCCTCCATCCATCACCAACCTGATATGAACCAGCTCTGCTCTGGGACTGTGCATGTTTGTGTGTGTGTGTGTGTGTGTATATATACATATATATATATACATATATATACACACACATACACAGTACTCTGACAATGCTCCAAAGGCCCAGAGGTAATCATCACTACACTAAACTACAGATAGAAGCCAAGCAGTATTTGTATTTTACTGTACATTATTCTACTGAGAGACTGCATTCACAAATACATACACAAAAACATACACACATACACATAAAAAGCAGCAAATCTGTAGCTCTATCTAATTTACCTTATCTACTTGTATTGAGAAATTGATATTCAACCTTTTTTTTCTCCATTGATGTTAAATATAATAAAGTGTATGTGTTAGGGTACGATCAAGTCAATAGGAGGAATAAATGGCATTGTACATTTCTGCAAGCTGCAGGTATGTTATTTTTGTACATTATTATGTTGTCGATAGATTGAAACTTTAAGTTTCAAGCACACTGTATTTAACATGTGGTTAGGTTTAGGCATAAAACCCACTTGGTTATGGTTAGGAAAAGATCATGTTTTGGCATAAAATACCAGGTTTTAGTGGCACAATTCCAGCAGGAAAAACAGCAATGTCTCTTTAAAAAGACAAACAACCGCTATTTCTGGCATTATCCCTGCTGTACACACAGCGATGAGTCATTAAAAGGTACCCATTTTCTGTGCCTAAAAAGCTGCTGGAAACACAGTGATGACTAAAAAACAACCACCAAAACATCCACAGGGAGCCACTGGGCAGTAGCTGAAGAGGTGCATGTTGCCTACCAGTGGTCTAGAATGAGCTGTATATATGTACATATGGAGTGGGTCCTCTCCCACAGAGTCAGCTGTGTTGTGTCTACAGTAGCCTGGAATGGACAAACCAAATCCTGGCTCTAGGTAAGGTCATTTGCATTTTCATGATTTCGCTTCAGTCATATAAGTTCTTCTACACCCTTGGCACACAGGATAAGTTTCAGTTCTGCAACCTTAATACTGGATGACACTAAATCCTACACACCGGACCTTTAACAAAAGCAGCCACAGTTTTCAGATGATAAATGTCTAGACACAAGCAGCTCTACAACAACTTTATCTGAGCAAAATAGTCTAAAAATAACCAAGTTCTGATTTAAATTAGAAACCCCATTATCATAAAATAAGTAAACAAGATAACAAACTTCACCAGACATTCAATGCAACTTTGGTTTTTACCCCCCTAAAAAAGAAAAACTACTGAGTTTCAGCACCCAGGCCTGCTTGCACCACATCATGTTGATATTATGGTTACTGATTGATAGCACCAGCTGTTTTTGTTTTTATTTGATGTACATGAACGTGGAAAGATTGATTGTCAGAACATCTGAAGCACATATAGGCTGAGCTTTTTTGTTTACTCAAAACTCTCAGACTGTCACGAATCAAGGAATGTTATTTTGGAATCTATGTGATTTTAGTTTGCTTTTTATTACTCTGATGCAACATTTGTCGTTGCTATCCAGCACTCTGGGTTCAGATCCGTTCGGCTGACCATTGCTGTCAACAAGAGTCCCTTCTTTAAATAGAAATAACAGAAATAAATAAATCTACAGTCAGTTATTTTGGCGTCTGAGTTGTATCTGAGTTGGTTTTTATTTCTTGAGATGTGATGGATACAAATTCTGAATAAAATCAGACTATTATTTGAAAAGAAATCAATCTCCTTACACCTGATTCATTGCAGGTAGATGGAATTTAATTTGTCCTGCAAACGTACTGAAAAATTACTGAAAAGCAGTGTGTGGTTCTATAAACAGTGTCCCAGTAACTCAGTATAATCCTCAGACCTCAGCGTGAACCCTTTTCTTTGGAACTTCTTTTTTGTCATTAGGGTGAACTGAACCTTTCGTTCTACCGCCAGGAGCACGTTCACACTATATCTGCTTTATCCATGCTGCTTTTAAACTGAAATACACACAAAAATCTTTTATTCCTTCAGTGTTTTGTCCCAAAGAGCAGAGATATACAGTAAGTGAGTCTGCACAGCGTGTCCTCTCCTGTCTATACGTGCTGCACTGTGTGCTCCAGGTCTTGCAGTCCTTTTGCATCATACGTGAGGTCCAGCTGCTCTCTGTCACTACATGCTGTATTAAAACTGAAGTGCCAAAGTCACCCAGACGAATCCCTGCACGCCCTGCACTTCCTGACTCTGACGCAGGGAAGCCGCAGATTAATGCAACGGTGGCCGAGGACGTGTCCTCAATCCATTTTCCTGTCTATACCTCCGCGCTGACGACTCGCTTAAAATATATTTAGGCTGCGGCGCTCATCTGAATATTTTGCATATCTTAATTAACGCTTACAAAGCATACAAATGAGCCGGTCGGCCCTAATTAATTAGCTTTGTGGGTTTTCTTCTTTAGTGGAAATAGTGAGTGTGTGTCTGTCTGTCTGTCTATCTTTCTGTCTGTCTGCGTTTTTGTCCCAATCTGAATTTAATCAATCAGGTCATTACAGAGGGGACTGTTGTTTGCAGTGAGAGTCAGCAGACATGAAGCTGCAGGGCTGGATGATGCAGACAAAAAGTGGATGATGCCAACAATGTAGATTTTAAAACAATATGCTCTGATTTGTTTTAGTCTTTTTGTGACAGTTTTGAATCTGGAACTCCACTTTATATCAACAATAAATCAAATGACTGTGTGTAATGGGGGAAAAGAGGTCATTTATTGTCATAAAATCACAGATAATTTATGGCAGTACTGCAGCTCTGTCCCATGTTTTAACCTCTTTACGCTCTTCTGATAAACCCACTCCACATGACCTGCTAAGCAGCAGGCAGACACACTCAGAGACGAGTCAAAGCATTAAAGTTTACAGAATATCAACTTAAATAAACACATACAATAAATCATACAATGACAAATTTTAAGACATAAACCTACATACGTGTTTGATTACATAAATAACTGGAATTACCCCCCCCCCCCCCCCCCCCGAAATAGTGTAAAGCGTGTGTGGCTGTCAACTGGCAGTTTTCCAGGAATACCCAATTTATGAAAATTAAAGACTGATTAGGGACCCCAGTATGCAGAAATATTTAAATACAGCATTTTGAAAAATGGCAATGTTCCTTTTTCCCTCGCCAAAATTTAGCATAACTCTGGAGAATTATTTGGCCCCCTTGCATACACAATGGCGTAACATGGTTGGTACCAATCGATGCTTTAGGTCGTCTAGTTTGTGTCTTCATTGTAGCTTTAAAACTGAGCCCGCTACAGCCGGTTTTATTTGCGAACATTAGTCTGTGCATGGCAAAAATAGCATATTGCCAATATTTCAGAGACCCCTGAACATTTCTGAAATCATGTTTACGGGGCCGTACAAGTTCCGAGCTCCCCCTGTAGTTCACACTATGTATGTTGGAAGTCTTTATATGTTTCTGAAAGTAAGCACTGCTCGGTGGCCGTGAACATCCCCAATCTCTCTTTACCACTTTAGTTTGCCGTGATGTACTGACTTCATTGTGGCCTGTTAGCAAGCACACACAGTTAGCTTGACTATCTGAACCCGTGTCGATTGTGTGAACTTTAAATGACCTTTACTGAACTGCTTCAGACTAATGTGTAAGGTTTATTAAATCAGGTTTTGAAGTTTAATCCCCACTTTGCTCAGTGTGCTTTACAGAACTTGCCTCAGATTCTCTGAAGTGCACTGGTTTGTTTAAGCTGTATGAATGAAATACTGACACACACTTAGATATGTATTATGAAAACCCACTTGACATTATTACCAGTCACAACAGCTGTAGATGATTAACGCTTAAATTCCCTCATGTAGAACACATATCATTAAAATATATTTATCACAAATTCATGTTTTACTTTTCATTTTACACAAAATCCAGTGAGCCAAGAACTGAATCTTAAGGAAGTGAGAAAATGTGCTTGTTTTTGTCTTAATGACAACACATTACTGGAACTGTGGGGATTTCCACACAACAGCAACAGGCGACCTGCAGAGAGACAGCAAGATCTGAATTTATGAGTGAAACGTGAGTGAGGCCGAGTGCTGATGCTCCAGAAACACAGACGCCGATGCAGACAAACACATGAAGGTTTTATACAGGAAGCCTAGACGGAACGCTGCCTTGCTCATAAGCACCCGGAGGGCAGAATGTGTGTTTCAGTTCTTCCTGATTGGGATCAGGGTCGCAATCTGACAAATCTAAATCTAACAGCAACATATTTATTTATTTTTTACTATTGATGATGGATGGCTTTTTCTTTAAAATACTGTAACCACCTCCAAAGACAATGTGTCTGTTTCATCTTGATACTGAGACGCTCAATCTTAAGAACTTGCCAACTACAAATGAATATGTAAAAAGGTATGAGGTCAGGCTGTAAACAGTCACTGTTACATATCATGCTTTCCTATAAATTTGTAAATATACCGCGTAATCATGAGCCAGTAATTTGGGTCGAACTCAAGAAAGAAGGCTGCAATCACGTGACCAGCACGCTAATGAGAGTAAAGAAGGAAGCAGTCCTGGGCTGTCCTGTTAGTTTTCCTAAATGTAACTTTACTGCCTAGCCCTAACCTCTGTAACTTTACATCATACAAACTGTATGAGGATATGTTGACCTGGTAGGGATGTAACGGTTCTGAATCTGATAACCAATACTGAAACTGCAACATTAATGCCCACAGTCTTAAGTTACAGGTCCTTCTCCCGTGTTGCGGCCTCTCCTATTTTTTTATTATTATAACTGACAATACACCAGTACTTGAGTGCCTTAACTTTTTTAGGAAGAACGAAGTCCATTGAAGCACTGTTAAATGTTTACACTTAAACAATGGTGGTGTGATGGTTAGCACTGTCCCGTCACAGCAAGAGGGTTCCTGGTTCAATCCCAGGAGGGAGCCCTTCTGTGCAGAGTTTGCATGTTCTCCCCATGTCAGCGTGGGTTTTCTCCGGGTACTCCAGCTTCCTTCCACAGTCCAAAGACATGCAGGTTAATTGGTTACTCTAAATTGTCCGTAGGTGTGAATGTGAGTGTGAATGGTTGTTTGTCTCTATGTGTCAGCCCTGTGATAGTCTGGTGACCTGTCCAGGGTGTACCCTGCCTCTCACCCAATGTCAGCTGGGATAGGCTCCAGCCCCCCCGCGACCCTCAAGAGGATAAGCGGTTACGAAAGTGGATGGATGGATATTTTCTGCATCTTTGTTTGTTTTTCCTGCTGTATGGAAAAACAGAGGTGCATGCCAAACCCTGATTTTTGTGTTTCGTTACACCACTAGTATTTGGATTCTGTTGTTTTTTTGGGAAAGTACTTTTTCATTTTTAAGAAATATTATTAAATATTTAACTTACTGAGGTCAAGAGTAGGAATGGGTTTTGATTTGTACAGCCAACATTCCAAAATCCAAATATATATCTTCAGTATACTGTGATTCAAGAAAAACAAAAGCAGTAAATGGATTTTTTTTTTTTTTGGATATTTGTTTGAAAAGTGACAATTATTATATTTACAATTATACGATTAGAATTTGCAGCCAATTCATTTTCTATTGAACCTTAATAGATGAATTGTTTTCATGTAAAGCACATCCAATTATTGGAGGCATGGAAAAAAAATCTGCAAACCTTTGTTTAACATTGATGCAAAGATCAGTAAATGCACAACCTCTTTCTGAAATGAATGCAGCTTCCATCACAAACATGATGTGACAATTGGAGCTTCTCACAGAGTTCAATCTGCACTTTCTGACTTCAGATCATAACAATGAGCACAGCTGAATAACAAAGACACCACAGATTTCATTACTGATCTGGACAGCAGTAAATTCCTCCCCAGTTATTGATGCAGGATACTGGAGATCTTGTGTTGGTGAGGACTCAATATGTCAGGATGACCGGTGCTCGACTGAGCTAATAACAGGCCGGGACAAAGAGATGACGAGCTGAATAAAGACTGGGGGAAAAAAGTCTTCCCCACCTGCTGAGAAAGTAATAAAAACAGACACAACAGCTGTGACTGAAACACACACACACACACACACACACACACACACACACACACACACACACACACACCAAAAAAATGAAGGGAGAGTAAAAACATCCAATAAGATTTCATTGATTGTATTAAGGCTGTGCAAGTGTGCACAAGCTTGCTCTCTTACACGCAATCGCGCACACACACACACGCAAAATTCTATAGTTAACAACAAAAAGTTGAGTCTTCCTGTCAGCATCCTGTCTGTTTCTCTTCTTTATGTACCCATATGAATTTATATTCAGTATCTAAAATTTCTGCTTTAAGGGAAATCACTACAGGTAAACAGGGTAAAAAAAAAAAAAAATTGTAAGATATCACCATGAAAACTCCCCAGTTGATTACTTACATTTGGACAATTATTTTTTTATTACAAGGTTTGTTTGTTTTTTCTAAGTTTAAATATGTGCTGATTTGCATACATTTCCTGAACAGAAATATTAACTTTGAATAAAGCCAGGTTCAAAAATTTTGTTTCATTTTGTTGACATATCAGGGTCAAAGTATTTTGCAGTGGGAATTTTGGATATCTAATTTTTTCACTCCATAATCTGAAAATACTGACAACAGCCTCAAAACAAAATCAAAAACAAAACAAAAAAAAAAAATTCACCATGTTTTTAGGAATAAAAGGTTATATAAATCAGGCTATGGATGATGAATAAATCAACCCCCCTGGAACACTCAGAGTTTAAGAAAAAAAAAACTCATTTTGAGAAAACAGCCTTTAAAGACATGTACTATAAAATTCCATACACTTTTAAACCAACAATAACACACTCGAGTAAAGGTTTTAACTAACAGGGTTTCACTATTAAACCTCCCCAGTTTTGGTATGACAAGTTTCCTGAAATTTCATGTGTAAATACTGAAATGAGGGGGTTTCTGATTAAAAATGCACATTTTGCATACATTTCCAGAACAGAAATCTGAACGAAAATACACTTAAATGTTTATTTTGGATGTTTCCTTTAAACTAGTCTGAAAGAAGACATGTTATGAAGCAAAAAAAGTCAGTAAATCTCAAAATTGACCGGGTCCGTGTCATTGGTTCGACAGCCCATTGGTTCGACATCCCATTAGTCCGACTGTCCGCGGTGCTGAACGGCTCGTGGCGGGCATATGGTGCGCCGCGACCGGCTTGAGGTGGAGCAGGCTCACAGCTTATGTGTTTGTCACTTTCTTTTTCATTTTAACCCACACCATGATCTTTTCCTGACCCTAACCAAGTGGTTTTTGTGCCTAAACCTAACCAGACCTTAACCACAGGGCATCATGATGATTTCAGAACGGACTTCAGAACAATGAGTTTAATATGGTCGGAACAATGGGATGTCGAACCAATGGGCAGTTCCCAATTGACCAGTCCATGAAAAAAAACTGCACTTTGCCTTTAAGTGACTGGGTTGTAAACTGCATTTAGTTAAAAAGCGTCAATGAAGCCTAATGTTGCTATAGATTAATTACACTGTGGGGAACAACTTCAGCCCCTGTTTTTGTTTTGTTTTGTTTTTTAGCTCATATTTGTTTACATGTTAGCAAGCTGAACTGTTAAAATATGCAGGATTAACTATCAGCAGTTACTGTTTGCAGTGTAACCATGGATGTACAGACCACTGTCACTGGATCACTTTGACACTGTAAGAAACTTAAAAACGTGATGATTCTATATAAGGCAGGTTGTGCAGTTATAAGCAGCATCCTTTTTCTGTGATTTCTATGCAAATTTATGGAGTTTGGTTCAAGATGGACACACAGTAATGATATCTTCAGAAAGTGTAAGTCACACTGTATCTAAAAAGATGGTTTCATTATGAATTCATCAACAGAATATAGTTCATCACAATAATAAGAGGAAGAGTGGTATTTTATTTTTAAATATTTTATTTTGACATGTCCACAATAAAAGCTTAAATCTTCACCTGTAAAGACTTTCACTTTACTTTACATAAACTGTGTTTAGTTTGGCAACTTTAAGGAAGATGCTTTTGTTGCTATGAATTAAGTGCAGAGAGTTATACTGCTCTTTTGTTTGTGCTTTAGTTTTAGCCTATATTTGTTTACATGTTGGCACATTTGCATAATTAAAATTATGCCAAATCGGCTGTCAGCAGCTGTGTTTGTAGTATGAACAAAGAATGTACAGACAACTACCACTGGGTCATTTTGATACTGACGAAAACTTGACTTGAAATATGATGATTCTCAGTAAGGTTCTGCAGTCAAAAGGAGTGTCTTTTTTCTGTAATTTGTGCATTTACAGATGAACTCTGTTGGTAACAGCACCTCCACAAAGTGTAAGTCACATTGAATCAAAAAGAATGTGTATCATGTCTGTGTGTTCAGTTATGATTCAAAGAAGGAGCAGTATTTTTGATGCAAATTGCAGCAATCAGGCGCTAAAGGGTTTTAAAGTACCATCATCACTGACACCGTTGCAGCTCCAACTGCTGACCGTGTTGGTAAAAGGGCCAAATCAGGAGGCAAAACTACAATAGACTGAATATGTCTGCTACAACAAAATCAGGAGTGTGTCATGTTACCTCCACACTTTCTACCACTGAATACAAATATTTTCTTGTAATGTTAAAGGGTTGTTTATGGATGCCAGATGCAGATTTAAGCTCTCATCAGGTTCGTTCACCAGGGCTCAACACTAACCTCTAAAAGTGGCTGCCAGGCTGGCAACCAGGCATCAGCTTTTGGTCACTGAAACTGAAAATATGGTTGCCACTTTCATTCACCTTATATTTGAATAATTAAGATACTATGCAGTTATATGACATCTAAATAATGCGAATATGATAGGAAAAAAAGCTTCAAAACTTGATTACTGTAACCAAACTAAATTCTTTATAGTTTGTGTTTTATCTGATACATAATAATTTGAATTAGGGTTAAGTTAAGGCCATCAGTTAAGGTGATCACCCTCAGTTCCGTTGATACAAAATAGTAATAGTGCAGCTGTTGTCATGTTCTCACTGATCCTATAAAAGTGAATAAGCAAGTTACTGGTTGCTTGTTCATCTGTTTGTCCCTTTAAATTTTGCTTTGCCATTGCCTCTTGAACAGTTGCCTGTGCAAACATGAAAAAATGCACCAATGCACATGCAGCACTGTTTGGTTGTGGTATTTAAATATCAGTAATGCCTAGGGCTGCCCCTGACTGAGAATTTTCCTAGTCGACCAATAGTCGTCACTTAGTGCCATTAGTCGGCAAGTCAGCCGCATTTACGATATGTTTCCATATCAATTTAACTGTGCTACATTCGAGAGAAAGTGCACGACACACACTGAGCGAGCCGCCTGTTAATGACACTGTTGGCATAGCAGTAATGATTGTGCTAAGTGGCTAATGGGCATGTAGCTACTTCAATGTTTCACATGATATGTCATGTTTGTAGTCGACCAATGAAGATGAGTTTACATATCACCCTGGGTTCGTCCTTCACCTTCTCAAAATGATCCCACACTTTGGATTTCCTGCCTGACGTGTTGAGGTCAGAATCTGGGCACTACTCCTGTGCCTTTTCTGTGCGAGCTTTCAAGATTGCAGCACCAGGTTGCATCTGAGGCTACTAAGCAATTGTATAGCCTATTTACTTGAAAGCCCTATTAATGCAATAAGTATCAATAATTTCATGATTTTGGGGTGCACGTTTCACTGTTTGCTGTCCCTATTTTTTTTTATGTTAAAAAGCGGACTGATGGCGACCAAAGGCTAAGAATTGGTTGGCAATTTCTCCAAATAGCTGCCAATGGCAACCTTGCAACTGTTACTGTCAAGCCATGCTCACCATGAATTTTATAAAAAGACAATTTATTTTATTTTTTTACATGTAACATTTTGTGTTTTCTTTTCCACTGTTGTCTTCTACTGATTTTTAAAGTGTGCAGAGACTCTCTGGGTGATGTGCACTTTTAATACATTGACGATAAAGTGGCCAATAAAGAGTTAATATTTAATGTTATTGACGGTTTACTGTCAAACCTTTTAACTCAAACTGCACAACTGACAAACCACACAACAACAGTGTAACCTTGGCAACAAAAGCAGGCAGGATGTTGAGCATTTAAAGTCTCTGAAAGGCTGATTTGTTTTTTTTTAAAACACTGTAAAATGAATGGAAACCAGTGGCTGTCTGAAGTGCTGTTACACTACATGTCACATTCACCCATTCACAGACACTTTCATGCACTGGTGGCCGAGGCTACCGTACAAGGTGCCACCTGCTCATCACACTCACCCACACGTGAACATTTCACAAGGGGGTATTAAGGCCCACAGACACCAAACCAACTTTATAGAACTTGCGAAGAAGAGGGCACCCTGCTGCATTGCATGACATAGCCGTGCCTCAGCCATAAGGCTGTACATGAACACATCACAGAGACTACAGCCGACAGTCAAGCAACACGTACGTTGTGCACCTGGTGAGAGGACATGACCCTCCACACCAGCAGATGGCAGTAGTCTTTAATCCTCATTCAAAAAGGGAAACTGAAAGACTATCAGGACGGATTCAAGACCCTGGTCAGCCAGTTAGCACATTAACAACACAATCCAGTGTTGAAGGAACACAGCATCTTTACCGAGCACCAGTGAATAGTAACACTACTCGTCATGAAACCTTTCTGCTAAAGAGCTCAATGGTTCAAGAAAAATGATCTTACCTTATGTAACACGTTTGTTTTGGTCTCACTGTCTCTTGACTTTAGCTGTGTGTTCAGTGATTTCATTCATTGATGGGCTCTGCCCTCCCCCACGTCGATTCAACATGCTGAATTAACCAAAAAAAAAAAGGCAGTTGGGGACCAACAAGGTGCACAATGCACCGGCTAAGAAAATGAACGCTCAGCATTGACTGACAGCCAACCATCAGCATGGTGTGTCTGGGTCTTTGGATACCCTGACATGCAGATTGGAGGAACCGGGGACTGAACCGTCACTCTTCCGATTGGTGGTCGACCTGTTCACCCTCCTGAGCAACAGTTACCCCCAACAGGAATAGAAACATATGTTAAATTCTGGATTATATTTTTTTATTACTTGATCAATTAATTATTTTTTTGATGAATGTATAAACCATTTAGTGAATCATATCAGAAAGACAGCAATCAGAGCCTGAGGGGACGTCCAAAACTCAGAGATATTTAATTTACAAAAATATAAAACAGAAATAAGTCCTCACATTTGTGAAGCTGAAAGCAGAGAATGTTTTGCCATGGTCACTAATAAATGATTAAAATGATTGATTATCAAAACAGTTGCCAAAAAAAATTAATTTTCTGTCAGAAGGCTAACAGGCCGATCAATTCTGCCCAACTACAGTCTGAAAAATGATCTGCAGTAAGGATGTGATTTGTATTAAATGAGCTAAAGCGAGTGTGGACACTTTCAATGCCACCAAAAAAATCTGTCCATGTCTGACTGAACACGAATAATGAAACGTTGTACAGAATGAGATAAATAACAAAAGGAAATACATTATTTAAAGAGACACATTCACATACTGTGACAGCACACAGGATCCAGACTGTACCACTAACCCCTGATCTGACTTTATCCATAACACACATTACAACACTTATTTAGGTCTCAAACTTCGATCATATAAGATGTCGTCAACCTTTTAAACGCAGGAATTAATGCTCGAGACAAACAGGTCTCAGTTTATCAGGGAAGCCCTGTCAGGTGTCAACACGTCTCCGTATCAACGTCACAGCCACAAATTCTCGCATATTCTCCGTTCTTTTATTGATTAAAGCGGCTGTGGCAGGGTTCAAACTCCAGCTCGGGTTTGCTAATGAGTGAACAAACAGCCCCTAATAGGGCTGTGAATGCGTAAACAGACTAATGCGGCTGGTTGAAGTCCGCCTGGTGCAATGTGGTGCTGCTCAAGCCTGTTACCAACCAATTACAGGACCAGCATGGCAGAGCTGGGTGAGGAGGAGGAGGAGGAGGAGGAGGAGGGGGAGGAAGAGGAGAGACTCATCACTATCACTGCACATGCTCAGTGAGGCTCTAGAGAAGGGGGTGTGGTGCTGTTGGAGTGTGTGTGTGTACATGCAGAGAGTGGGGGGGTGAAGCAGGGAGTGGGTGGGTGTTTGACTCCATTCCTCTTCCTCCGTCCTCGGGGGGATCACACGTTGTTTGTACTGTATTTTTGCACCACATGACTTGCAGATTTTTTCTTTTTAAACATTTTTCCTCCCCTCTCTCCCTCCTCTCACTGTGTGAGCGTTGCACTCTTTGCCAGGCAGGAAAGGCAAAACAGCTGTGGCAGTGCCGAGCAGTTCTCCATTAACCAAGGAATTATGCAAGCAGGAAATTCAAATAAGATGCAGATGAGTGGAGGAGCCAGGCTCCAACCAAATACCTCTCCCCTCACCAGAAAAAAGAAACCTGACAGGACTGCAGCCTCACCCGGCCCTGCAGTCTCCTTCCAAGTCCGGCCACTTCCCACCATTTCAACAGTTTGTTTACCCAAATTAAAATCAGTAAAATAAATGCCATTAATGAATCTACTGTACATGCAGCCTCCTCTGACAAAATGCCTCCTGGCACCACAAGAAGGCAAAGAGTGTGGCTTTTTAAATACAGAATGTGTAATGTTTTCACACCATTTAATCACCAACACATTCATCTTGAGAAATGAATACGCTAAAACACATGAGGCCGTCAGCAGCAGGACCGTCGGCCTCCATCCGTCTCTGCTCTGTTTTTAATATAATGATCCACCAGGACAGAAACCTGCTGGATTATAGTGAAGGCAACAAGATGGAAGATGGAAGGTCGAATCTTGTTTCCAACATAAATAAAGCTCAAAATGGAAATTCACAAGAAACGAGAACGTGCTGGTTTACGATCAAAACAATGTGTCATGCTGGCTTTAATGGCAGCAGTGTGCACCACCTCATGCTTGGCCAGGACGTGTGCACGAGTTTCCAGAAGAAACTGAATTATTTTGAAGTCGTTCTTTAACATTTACAACCAGCTTTTACAGCCAAAACACATATATTGATATGCTATTCTAACTTTGTTTTGAAGTATGAACTTCAAACTTTCTTTTTCTGGGTTATAAAGGTGGACACAATGGCTTCATTGTTCCTTCCTTCCTTGGTCAAGACCCCCACAAATGTCAAAGGATAAATACGAGGGATAATGAGGCGATTAAGAGGTTGGAAAAGCACAAAAAAAAAAAGTGTAAATTGTGTATATTTTTTCAGATGTTTGTCTGACCTTTGCTTATTTTTTGCAAATTACTTGATCATTTTAATTTCAGGGGGCGCACAAATTGGAAATGTCCCCTGCACTTTTTTAAGAAAGCAGTTTTTGACCCCTCACTTTGTACATTTTGCTTTATTACAACACCTTTACTGTTTTTGTGCAAAATTACTTAATCAATGTGATGGCCTGAACTGTAACAACATACCATCAGTGATGACCTGAAGTAAAAGTATCTTTCTTTTTTTTAAAAAAAAAGGTGTCTGTGTGAAATCTATGTTAATGACAACTTTGTATTTAAAAGCCTCTAATTTTACAATAAATATATAAATACATTTTGATTTTCAAATTGCTTTGAGGTGTAGGGTAGATATCAGGACACTATTAGTGCAAATTTTAACTAAATCCAAGTAATTGGTGAAAAATTACAAGATTAAGTGGGTACCCCCCACCATGTCCAGAGTAGTCTTATTCTGCAGTTTTAATCTATGGGGTGAGTCAATACATTGATCAACTTCATCAGTTTTTGCTGAAATATTTTTGAAATATTTTTTTCAGTCTCACTCCCAACTTGTCAAATACCAACACCTGGTCAGTGGCCCTTGGTGTCAGACACCGATGCACAGAGGCACCCTTAGTGGCAGTATGAGACACATTGGGCTGTGGCATTTGCGACACTCTGAGCGACTGCTGTAGTATAAAGGGCAAGAAAGTCCATATAGGGTGAGTGGGAGGGAAGATGGATGGGTCAAATAAACCCCGGACTGTCACCTGGGAGCCTGCTGTTTGTGGCCCGTGTGAAACCAAAAGTCAATTGAGGTATTTTGAGAAGAACATAGTGTGCTAGTATGTGTGAATAGTACTAAGCTAGTGTCGTTAGTACCAAAGGAAATAATTTTAAGCTAAACGATGTTTTTAACCACATTCCTCTGTTGTAGTATAAGACTCTATGCATGGCGGTGCTGAGGGGTCACCAAATTTCCTTTTTTTTTTTTTGCCTGTGTGTCCTTGTGTAGCAGTCTATGTCCCCTGAGGTTTTTATGGGTCTGCAAACGCAGCGCAGGCAAAACTATTCATGAGTTCATTTTTTTACCCCGGCAGCTGATCAATCAGATCGACAGATGAGAGGAGCAGCTGCTGCAGATGAGTGAAAGCAAACTCTGAGACCCAGCTCAGTGAACGGTCAAGCTTCACTTTCACTGCACTTGGCATTCTGCTGCTCCGTCTGTGCCCAGAGTACACTCTGTGCTGTGAGATTACAGTGGACCTAATGAACGGTCCAGGTCCAAAAATAGAAAACCAATATGTTGCAGCAGATGTTTTAATAATGGCAGGCTCCCACAAATAAATGAATGTGGGGGGGAAGCCTGTAAAAATAAAGTGTTTTACCGATGTTCTAAGTCTATTTTGAAAGAGACTGCATACATTTAACAAGAGGAAAACTGTACACTCCTTGTGAAAAGTAAAATGAGAAGCTGTACCTATCCATCCAAATTTGACACAGGAGGGTTGCCTAGCGCATCATATTTTGACATGTACTTGGGAGTGAGAACGTTTTGCCCCCATCTTTGAAATAAAAAATCTGCCCCTTGTCAAAACTGATCACAACCTGCAGAAAATATGCAACCAATAAAGACAACAGGTTGCAAGTGGACATCTTTTACACAACTGATTCTGTTACTTTTCACGTGAACAACTGAATGCAACACTATTAATGTCCTCCAGGGGATTTGCACCTTTCAGAGCAACTATAAGTACTTCTGATTTTCAACATGGTCCAACAAAACATTGTTTGTTCTGATCAGGTGCAACCCGACCTTCAGAGTCTGCAGCCATGCTAGTAGCTCTGTGAGGCTGGAAAACGCTACCATCTGCACAATGACAATGCTAACATGCTATTGTTAGCATCATGTCCACCACCTTAATATGGCATGTTAACATGCTGTTTAAACCGTACAGTTTCCCCTTATTCACAACCCTTACATTATAAAAAAAAATGAACAAAATGTGATACTCCTCTCCCACATGGTTTTTATTACAAAGGTTATAGACCATCTGATTCCCATCCAAGCCTTTATATCCTCCACAATACTTGAGGGATTCTGTTGCTGAGAAACAGGTTACAAATAACCTGTCTGTAATTTCTGTTTTCATGCAATAAATAAATTGGAATTTAAACAAGAGTTTAAGTTTAAGACGACCCAGCCCTGAAATAATCCTTCAGCAACTCTGCCAACACAAACATAAATGGATATGAAGAAAATGAAACTAAGAAGAAGACAACAATATTCTTGCTGTCAGGGCACTTTCCCTTTGACCTTTGACCTCCGCTCATCACTGTCATTTCTCACTCTGCTACATTTGCTTTTCCAGCTTGTTCTCCTCTAAGAGTCTCTGCATTGTGACATTAAAAAGCAGCCAGCGTCCCAGATGACACAGCCGACTGACCTGACTTATCTTTATCATTCTCCCCTGTAGGATGAAGTAGAGTCTAATAATAGCTGTGTAGAAACTTGGCCTATAGCCGCACGCGTTCGGCCTGATTTCAATGCCGCACTGCACAGAACAGCGAAACAGACAGCACCACGATAACTGTATTTCCTGCCTCATATACTTTAACGTTTGCTTTATTTTATGACGATGATAACGCAGTGACACTAATGTGTGTGTGACAGCTTCAATACGGCTGCACAGAAGCTAACAAGAGCTAATATCTAATAGCTAATATAAGAACAATATCCTGAGCTGCAGAATAATTGTGCCACAGTGTTGTTGGTGAAACCAGGCAGGATTCAAGACGGTGCTGTTGGTAAGGATCAGAGTGACATACACACACACACACACACACAGACACACACATACATACACACAGACACACACACACACACACACACACAGACACACACACACACACACACACACACACACACACACACACATAGTTTAACAGCATGAGAGCGCTCTGATAGGCCAGAGAGCAGCAGGGAGTGAAGATGGAAAAGCAGCCAATTGGGACAGAGGATCTGTGGTCAGCCTACAGCGGTCAGCCAATAAAAATGCGGTTCTGGCTCCCAGGAGGCGGGGCGTTTGAGTTCTGCCTTCCTTGTTTTGTGTTTTTGGCTCGAACTGGGAGCCACATTCCTGCCGTTCTCCCTGCTCCATTCCTGGGCTGGTGGCTGGGTTCAATAGGTGAAGCAGGGAACTGTGGGAAACTAAGGAGGAGGAGCGGAGTGGAGAGGGGGGTGATGAAGGAGGTGGTGGTGGTGGTGGGGGGGGGGGCAGCAGTGGCACGAACATGCATGTTTGAAAACCTCAGGGAAAGGTAACCAGGCAGAAATTAATGCCAGGGAGGAAAACACGAAACAAAAAGCAGAGTCACTTCCTATAAGAATATGCTCCAATTCTTTCATCAGAGACCAACATTAAAATCAATCCTGTCCACACTTTTCAAGGATGTTTTCAAGACCTTTCAATGACTTTCAATGACAGTGAAAATTCTCAGCTCTCCATCACAAGTTGCTCCACACATGGCAGAGGCTGACTCACAAGTTTCAAGATTCCTAGTTCGTGAATCTAAGTTTTAACTTTTCCAAAAAATTCCAAACTTTGAATGATTTTCAAGAACCAAAGGAACACTTTGGTGCTTTGGTTCTGCAAAGACGCACAGAGCAAGGCAGACAACACTGCACAAAAACAAGCTGATTGGCTGATCTGCTGTTCTGTTTGTGGTGATTCAAAACAGAAATACAAAAACGTATTACATCTTACAAGTGTGGTAGAAACAACCACATGATTGTCTCCAAGTGACCTGCGCACCACACTTCACTTCACTTCTATTTGACTGCTGCAACTTTCAATACTTTACGTCCAAACCCAGTGAGGAAGAATCATAGCTGGACCATGTTCAGAGAGAGAGAGCAGAGAAGCTACCTCACCAGCTGGTTACACTGTAGCTACATGTCCATTCAGGATTTAAAGTTTACAAGTAATAGTTGCAAATTAACCAAACTGGTGTTAAAAGGAACAGAGGTCAGAGGCTTTATAAAAAGTGACCTTGTGCCAGACCGTAACCAGCAGGCATCAAACAGACACAGCGCCGTAAAAATGCAAATAAGGTGGTTGACTTTTACTTTCAACTTCTGCTGGATACCTTTAAGAAAAAGTCAAATGTGAGTGGCTTTCCTTGGGAAGAAATTCTGTGGGATTCCTTAAATTTAGCAGATAAAAAGTGTGAGCGAGATATGTTGTCAGTGCTCTCAGTTACTGAGATGCTGTGTCTCAGTTACCTCAAAAACAATTTCAATACAGATGTACACAACCTAATTACTTGTAAAAAATGTTGGCATTGTACATTTCTACAAACCATAAATAGGTTTAACCTGCAAAATCTTATGTAACAGATATGTTGGAACTAGAAAAGGTTATGTTTTGACTTAAAAATACCCACTTTTGACGGCACAATGCTTTCTGGAAACACGCTTTTTGTGCCACTATCCTGGCAGGAAACAAAACGATGTCTCTGCAAAAATAACCACTTTACATGGCACTGTCTTGTCAGGAAACACAGCGATGTCTCGGTGAAAAACAACTGCTTTTTGTGCCACTGCCTTGTCAGGAAACGCAGCGATGTCTTGGTTAAAAACAACAGATTGTTTTGGCATTATTGTGTCAGGAAACGCATCACTGTCTCTGTAAAAAACAACGCTGTTTGTGCAAATATCTCGTCAGAAAAAAGTGATGTCTAGGTGAAAAACTACTGCTTTTTGTGCCAGTTTTGTCTGGAAACACAGCTATGAATCAGTTAAAAACAACTGATCTTTTTGGCACTATCGTGTCAGGAAACGCAGCAATGTCTCGGTGAAAAACAATCGCTTTTTCAGGGCACTATCTCATCAGGAAACACAGAGATGTCTAGGTGAAAAACATCTGCTATTAGTGGCACTATCTAAGCAGGAAATTCAGTGATATCTTAGTTAAAACCATGGCTTTCTGTGCCAGTATCTCGTCAGGAAATGCAAGGATGTCTTGGTATAAATAAACTCCATTTCGTGGCACTATCTCATCAGGAAAAACAGCCCATAAAACATACCCACGCTTGGTGGCTGTAAAGCCTCTGGAAACACAGAAATTACTCACTGAAAAACAACCAGTTTTTTTAGTGGTCTGCAGCTTGGAAGGCATCTCGCTTAGGTGTAACGCTATCCACCATCCCCTCCACCTCCTGATGACAAAATCAGCTCATACACTACGTCACTTCAGAATTATTTATATGATACATATGAAATGTAGAGATGTAATTGTGGTTTACAGAAATGTAAAATGCCAACATGTCATTTGGCGACCGAGTTGACCTAACAGCTGATTCTAAACTTTTCAATGGAAGCGTATCTATGAGCTAAATCAACTGATGTATCAGTCAGGCTGTAGGTATCAAATTAAAAATCATTTATCTATGAAAAAAATCAATATCAATCAATATCATATCAATCCCGATCAATATTTAGTCTATAACTTTATATTTATTATTTCACAGTTCACTATATTGAAAGGTATTGTTACACTTTCACACATAATCGAGATGCATGGTTGCTATTAAATGTTTAGTAAGTGTGGATCTTTTTCAGCATATATGAAACAATACAGACTGACTCCTCAAAAAGCTTCAGAAAGGTCAAAGGTCAAGGTCATAGAGCGCTCACCATCCTGATGAATGAGTGTGAATCTGGCGAGGAGGAGGGAATTGTCAGGAAACTAGAAATATCACAGCCTTTTTTTTAAGTAGGATGAAGGAGAGGAGGAAGAAACTGGAGAAGGGAGGATGATTGAAGAGGAAGACAAGGACGCGAGGTACTTCTTGAGCAGATGAGTTTCCAGTCTCCGACACTCAGAGGAGTGTGACTATGTGGTTCTGACTCCGATTGGGAAGGTTATTTCAGGTTGGAGGGGATGTGAGGAAGAGGAGAAGGACTGGGGTGAACTGATGAAGAAAATTTTATAAGCTGGTCACAGACAGATGAAGGCACAGTCAGACCTGTAACAATCTCTGCATATTATCTCTGCTTCCTGCTCAATTTTATTGTCCTACTCTCACCAAAACAGAACGATGTTTTGGTCTATAAACAGGCATTTTAGCTTATTATACATATGACATGATTATATTGGCTGATTAGTAATAAGTCATTTCAGTGCAAAAAGATATGATTTAAGGTAATTAAAAAAACTGTGTAATCATAATCATTACTGTTTAAGTGCACTGACAAGTTCATTTTCACATTGCACAATTCACTGACTATATGCTGAGCACAATTCTTTAAAGGGCTGCAACTAATAATTATTTGCATGATTGATTCATTGGTTTGTCGATAAAATTTCACATTTCAAAGTCCTCAAATAGACACAAGTAGGACCGAAACACTGTCTTCATTAAACTTGTGTAGCATGGAGAAAGTGTGCAGATGTTACCTTTTACATTTATTTACGCCATTCATTTTCTGGCCAGCGACTAATCAGTGAATCAGCTTATTGTTTCAGTTCTAATTCTGTTCATCAGTCTTCAGAGTATTTTTCTTTTTCAATTTAACAAATCTGTTTATATAGATCACAAATTTTGCATGCAACGCCTCTTTCAGGCCTCATTTTGTGCGTACGCAGTGTTTACAAATGAGATCCCTGGTGATTAAAACTGTAAAAATACTTAATAAAACAGTTTCAGATTAAAAAATCTCTGGACTGGATCTTATCTAGAGCCAGTGTTTGGTTTGTCCATTTCGGGCCACTTTAGAAACATGGCGATCTCCACGGACGAGGACGCGCTCCCTATGTTGATATAAAACGACTCATTCTAAGGTAACCAAAACACAGCAATTCTTATTTTCAGGTGATTAAACACTAAAGAAAATATACTGATATTATATCCCATTTCTGCCAATTAACCCCTCTAAACTCCAGTTCCTTTATGACATTATTTAATGGATCCCTCTCAAAACTGTTTGCTTATTATAATATTAATTTTTTAGCAACACTGAAAGGCCTTGACTGGCTTTGGTGGACAGCAATGTGTCAGTTGCTGCAATATGTTGAAAGACTAAAAATAGGCTGAAACAACTCAACTATTGGATGGACTGCCATAAAAACTTTGTTCAGACATTTATGTTTCCTTCGGGGTGAATTGTAATAACTTTGGCGATCCTCTAACTTTTCATTTCGTGCCATGATCAGGTCAGCATTTCCATTTTTATCGGCCTTAAGAATTCAGCATCGGTCGGATTGAAATCACAAATTCCTCTTTTTATATCTTCCACTAAACAACAGTTAAAATACACAAAAAACATAACATGAGGCAGTTAAACATTAAAGTTTAGCCGGAGGTGTACCCAGTAATTTGGTTTTTGGTGCAAATTAGTGACTTCTGTTGAGCAGGAAGTTTTGTCGCCACCAGCAAAACCGGTTCAGTTTGGTAACATCTGGTGAACCTGCCATTTTGGCAAGAGCCCAACCACTCCAAGGTGTGTACGATGAAAAAAAAAAAGATTTACATCAAATTATTTGGCTAGTAAAAGAGCAGGGAGTGGCTGTTGAATTTGGAAACCCATCTGCTGCTCTGACTGGTGCAGAAAGGCAGAAGTTCATTTCCTGTCGTGGTGATGAGTCATGCGGAGAAATGGCAGGATGGCGCAAGCCCTGTGCCGCCGACGCCTAAAAATAGTCCCCGTGGTTTTTACGCCTTGTCTACAGTTCACCAAAACGTGGAATTTTCTACCACATTAAAAAGTAAAGTAGGAAACTAACGAGCCTGAGTTTGGCTCAGTTTATACCTCCCTGTGTCTCTGTGTACTGTCTGACAACAGCTCGCACGCCACAGACAGGACAGGAACAAAAGGTAGAAAATGCCATTGTGTTTGTGCTGGACTCATTTTCTTTCCAAGGTTACATGTAGCTTCCTCTCCCATCTTTCCTGTAACCTTTCCACTGTATATACACTGTCTAATGAAGCAGAAATGCTGTAAAATTATAAACAGAAGTGGCAAACGTGGTTAAAAATACTACATTCTTTTATAGGCTTAACTTTTCCTCTTCCATCTCTGCTGTGTACAGTATGAATTCATGCAAAAATATTAATTCAAAAAATGGAAACACACTGTAAAAAGTGTGCCACATGAAGATTTTTATTAGATTTACAGCATCAAAGAGAATAAATCCCTTTATGATTTGTAGATGTTTTCAGAAACACTCCTGCTGCTTTTATTTTGAAGAGCATAGACTTCCTTTTACTGACATAACCAACAGTGTCCTGCTCTAAGTATTAATACCGTCTTACACGCTCACAAACGTGCACAATCTCAGTGTGAAATATTAATGTGGACGTACGGTAGCAAGCAGCAGGAGTCTGGACCGTCCACACACACCCAGAGTCTGTCTGTTCACATCTCTGTAACGGCGGCTCTACAGACGGAGAAAGAGGTCACTATGACAAATACCTGCAGTACACTGACCTGCATACAGTACGACTCTGCAGGGTGGAAACTGGGAAAAGGAAAATACTCTGCCCTGCTGATTTCAAACACACAGACCATGTTCAGACAAAGACCGCTGTTCATATAACAATCGCTTCATATTCACACACAAAAAAACATGTTTTCCATCAAAAATAAAAGGAGGTGAAATGTAGCAGGTTGTTTAACAAAACATCCACAATCCTCAAACACTAAATACTCAGTCCATCTGTGGGGACTATTATCCACAGTATCTTTGAATGTGTGGCAGGTTCAGTTGACCGATCTGTCACATTTCACTTCTCCTTGTTGGGTTTATTGTGCATTTGTGAAAAGTGACATCACTCAAACAATTAAAACTATCTGAATATTGTTTTCCCTGACGCTACTGGTAGCATTGTTATTGAGTCATTACTATTTACACTAGGTATCCATCTATCTCATCTCCAGATTGTCAAATACTGACGCTTTGTCACACCCCTTGCCGTGTGATTTCGACCCTAAAGGCACCCTTCAACGTCTTTATAGGACACACTGGGCTTTCAGCTAACTTCTGTGTAAACCCATCCATGACAATACTTGACGCTGAGAGAAAGTGATGTAATATAAAGAGCGAGACAGTCTGTGTAAGGTGGGAGGGGAAAAAAAAAAAAAAAAAAAATCACACAGGAGACTGCAGTTCACGTCCCGTGTAAAACCAAAAGTCAACCAGGGTTTCTCTCTCATTCATTGATTTGTGGCGGGCCACTATGTTTTGATTTTCTATTTTTAAAGCTAAACCAGTCATTGGGTGCACCGCTGGAATACATACTGTTGAGTTGTTATTTTCTCCACAGACAGAGGGCACAGGTGGAGCAGCAGAACGGTAGGCACAGTCAAAGTGAAACTTTATGGCGACACATTCTAACTCCGACTTCGTCACATATCGCTGCTTGGAAATGTACAGTTTGCATATGTGTCTTTCAAATATAAATGCACTATATCGGTACAGGGTGTAACACCGCAAATAAACATTTTTTTCCTTCAACAAAAAACACGTGATTATGTTTAGCCAACACTTGCACATGGTTAGGTTTAGGCAACAGTAGCACATAGTTAGGTTTACAAATAAATAAAAAAAACAGGGTTTGGCTTTACGTTTGTACAGGAAGTGAACGGTGGCCTTCCAGGTAAGAGTTGGTGATTGTTAGACCCATTAATTCCTATGAAAGTTGCTCAGGGCTGATTTCCGCAGTATGAAACTACCTGGATTTTCGGCATCATTGAGGCAATAGAGGAAGCACACGAGAGACTTAAAGTGGCCGAGCAGCTTACTTAAAAGTGATTTAAATAAAATAGTTACTCTCCATAACATGAAAATAAGAGTAAGAATTTAATTGGGACAGCTGTGGCTGAGAGGTAGAGCGGGTCGTCCACTAGTCAGAAGATTGGCAGTTCAATCCCAGGCTCCTTTAGTCCACATGTCAAAGTATGCTTGGTTAAAACGGTGAACCCCAAATTGCTCCCGGTTACTGAGTGAATGGTTACTGAGTAGCAGGTGGCACTGTGTATGGTAGTCTCTTACACAGACGCCAATGACATCAGCACGCTGGCTGACTCTGTCGTCTGTGGACATTCTCATAGGAAATCTGTAATAGAACTAGCTCTGGCTCCCAGCGTCAGTGATGTGATTGGATCCAAATCCGTGTACTTCCGTACTTCCTCGACCAACAGCTGATTAGCTTTGCCTTACACCCGCCTACACCGGAATTGCTGTTCCCCAAATTGTTGTACGTAGTACAACAGAAAAGGAAGTGTTCAGTGTAGGGATAGACCGATATGGATTTTTTAGGGCCGATGCCGATACAGATTTTTTTTTCATCACCCTTAGCCGATGACCGATTATGGACTGCCAATTTTCTTGAGCCGATATTTGGGGCCGATACTGTTTAACAGTTAGAAGCTTTGAAAGTTTAAAACTTACCGTTGTCCTGAAGCAGCTTCCAGGGCTGCTTTCACCACTCTACCAGTGGGGGAGGGGTAACGCTGCATGTGCGCTGCAGGGTCTTCCGGCAACACAGAGCTGCCCGTGAATGCCTGTCTGTAAATCATGCCAGGGAAAAATAAATCCGCGAACCCATGCGCGTATCGGCCGATGCCGATACAAGTAAAAAACTCAAATATCGGCCCAATATATCGGCCAGCCGATGTATCGGTCTATCCTTAGTTCAGTGCATCGCAAGAAGAGATTAAAATGGATATGATTTCATTCAATTCAGCTATATTGCGGAGCTGCAACGCCTCGCTGTCACGTGGTCTGGATATCCCCACCCATTTATATTACAAAACAAAAGACGAATGTCCCCAGACTCCCATTCAGACGTAAGGGAGGCTGATCATGCGAGACTATGTGTATGGTAGCCTTGGCCACCAGTGTGTGAACGAGTTTTAATGGGTGAATGTGCCACGTAGTGTAAAAGTGCTCTGAGTGGTCAGAAGACTAGAAAAGCACGATACAAGTGCAATCCATTTATCATGATAGTGCAATCCATTTATCATGATAGCCCTCCGCTATCATGAATGGGAGCAAAAATCATTTAATTGTGCAGCTCTTCAAGATTTTTTGAAGTTATCGGGCCAAATGGATCAGATTCCAAGTCATTTTGGGTTGTTTCACAGTGTAAGTCTATGAAAAAGGTATTTTTGGGCCTCGTAGCATCACCTGAAGGACTGACAGTTTGTAGCTACACATTTGAACACTACTTGGCTTCAAAGTCCAGCACTGTTCCTGGGGGCTCGATTCAAACCAGCAGCTCTCTGGTCACAGCACAGTCACACTGAATTCTCTTGTGATGATGGACAGTCTTAGTGCAGCTGTAATGTACTTGGGATGAAACTGATCGCGTCAGGTGATCGATTGTGAAACTGCGGCATCAGTTTTCATCCCACATGCTGATCTCTCTTGATTATCATTTCAGTCTTCACAACAACTTCCTTTCCAAAAAAAAAAAAGGAAGATGGGGACAGTTTGGTAAGCAGAGTAACGTCTTCACTGCCTGTGCGTGAAACAGATTCTTTCATTAGAGATGAATAAGCCTCCGTCAGGGAGTATCACATTCAGCACGTTTGGTGTGATGGTGGCCTCGGTAGCAGCAGGGTTTTGTTCAGAGTAAGGGGACCGTGTGAGTAATGTCTGCCCCGATGGCTCTTTTAGTTACAGCTGGAGGAGCCGGGGCAACACAGAGGGCAAAAAAACTGAGGTCAGTCTTTGTGTGGAATATTCAAACTCAGGTAATCTGGGTATTTAATGGAGTAATATGCACATATCATTCTCACTGCTCCATCACAGCTCTTTCTCTGAGTGGATTTTATGCGCGTTGGATTCTTAAAACAGTGCAGTTTTTTAAAAGATTTGGGAAGTTTGGGAAGTTTTTTGTGTGGAAAGAAGCAGCTGAATTATAAATGATACAGCCTGAGAACCACATAGGATTGTCATTTTGTTTCGATCATCATTCAATCAGACATTGTGTTCATGTTAGCGGTTTACTTTTCGGGACAGGAGGTTATTTTGCACTAAACCAATCAGCAGTGACTAATGTATCTGATGTAGGTGCTGCCTGATGTTTATCATGGGGATCGAAGAATGTGTGAGAATTTTAAAGTTATTTCTGTTTAACTTCTTGTGGCCATTTTTCTGTCACAATTTTTTTTGGCCCTGTTGCAGGAAGAAGATGACATTTCCACTCTTAATCCTGCCTTAAAATCTGGAATTGGTTGACTGTTTTTACAGCCGGGAAAACAAAAACAACAGAGGTGAGTGTGGTGATTCAGAGGTCTGGCAATAATGATTCAGGGCTTTTCCACAGCATTTTATAGCAGAGGTGTCACACCTCGCCTAAATAAAGAGTGTCTGCTAATACAGCCTAGTTGTCAGAGGTAAATCTTTGCAATCTAGGTTTCTGCATACTACTGATACATTGCATTTGTATGTTTAATATGTTCCATATCAACATATCTAATATGACGTAGTATATGAGCTGACTTTATCCTCGGGAGGTGGAGGGGACGCTGGATGCCGTGACACCTAAGCGAGATGCATGGCAAGCTGCAAACCACTGTTCCAGACCAACAGAACAGGTTGTTTTTTGCAAGTCATCAATGTGTTGATGTGCAATCGTAAGTGCTTGGTTTTTTGTTGTTGTTTTTAACCAAGACATCGACCGTTTCGCCAGAAGGAACTGTACCTCCAAACCAAAATCCGATGTTTTCCTAACCATTTTTTGTTTCTGCCTAAACCAAACCACAAGTTAACCACAGTAGAAATTCAATATAAAGTTTCTTGGTGGTTTCTTGGCAACAGCATCTTAAAGCCAACCAGGCTAACAATTTAGCAAGCTAACAGAGGGTAATGCATTGCAGTAAATGCAAAGGCATAATAACAGAGGAAAACTCTACGAATAAAATGACAATATATTAACTTAAAATCTACAAAACATGCAACACCAGTTTTTTCACTGTCTCTATTTACAACCCAGTCACCAGAAAAAAATGCTGGCATTGTACATTTCTGCAAACCATAGTTACATTTGCACGTTATTAAGTAGCAGATAGGTTGAAACGTTTATGTCAACAGTGCTGTTGCTAACATGTTGTTGGTTTTAGGTCTTGAACAGTTGCTATAAAGCTCCTGGAACTGAAATTACACTAAAAAACAACCAGTTTTGCTGTTTGTTGGTCTCGAATAGTGGTCTACAGTTTGGCAGGCATTTCGTCCAAGTGTCACATCATCAACCATCTCCTCCACCTCAGTTCTTATACTACATTACTTTTGAAACAATAATACGTATGAGACGTGCAAATGTTGGCAAAAACGCACAATCCCAATACTTTCCTCTGGTGACAGGGCTGCTATTAAACTCATTATTCCCACATGTTCAAACTTTCTTCACAGATTAAAAAGAAAATTGGAGTGGCCAGCCTTTCACCAATCTGACTGTAAACACCTGTTGTGGCATCAGTGATGTGGCGTGGTCACATGTTGGACATGCTCTAACAGTCTCTTGTATTTCAGTGTCTAAAAAAAGCAGTTTTGGAAAACTTTCCCTCAAAGACCTCACACCTGTTAGTTATCGTAGTGTCGGGAGAAGTTTTGTGGTTCTTCTTACATAGCAGTGTTGTTGCATTGCACTGTGAGAAGCCACTGCTTCCTTCCTCCACTGTTGCTTACCTGAATAAGACTATTCCAACGTTCTGATTCTAAGAAATGCTTAAATAGAAACCTTCCTCTGGTTTGAAACATAGCCTTTTAGTGTCTCAGAGCTCCGCTGCCAAGAAACTATTTCCTATTTACACTGAGTGTGTGTGTGTGGGAGAGATAGATGAAGACTGAGAGCTCCAGATTCCTCCGAATCCTAAATTTGGAGAGCAGCAGGATGGCAGGATGACGCTAATTCAATCAGCTCAAAATGAAAATAGAAACTATGATTCTTTTCCCAAATAACTAAAGTTTATTCTCATTTATATGTTAAATAGTCAGATGTGACAAAGAGTGCGGTACCAAAAGTTACATTGAAAAAGAGGTGAGAGTAAACTTTTATCATATACGTCATTTCATTTCATGTTTTTTTTTTATGTGGGAGGTGAAAATAAACTCATCTGCTGCAGGTCTGAGGAGAATTCAGGAGTCAATAAGAAAACATCTGTTCACCTGTTTCACTCTGTGTCACACAAAGAACAGCTGCTCCTCATGTTTGGATACACGGTGCAACAGATCACTTCATCTGATGAGGTTAGTTGAGTAAAGATATGTAATTATAATGTTATTGCAGAAATATCTTTCGCATTCGACACCAAAAATATGGAGATTTGTGTCCAGATTGTGTTCTGCAGTCACACTTGGTGTTTCTGGAGATTTATTATCATTATCAATATTCTTTTAATTATTATCATCTGGGGTTAATTTCTAATTTCTACCAGTTTAAATTCCAAAACTCACCTGGGAAATAAAAACTTATCGAGTGCTACCTGACCAGCTCCAATATGGCAACCAAGACAGAACATGCTGCAAATAAATCAAAAGAAACCACAGCAGAATGATGAACACATCCCACAGGTAATTTATTCATTACCAGATTGGATTTTTGGTTGTTTGTAAGATAATAAAATGCCTAAATAGTTTCTGGATAAAGCATTATAAAGGATAATTGAGTTGTATTTTTCTGAATGTCATATAATTATAAATGAATACTTTTTTTGGCTGCAGGTCAGAAATCTGAGGACAAGTCTCTGGGTTCTGGAAATGTGATGGGAAACCGTAATTTATTTTGACATTTTATAGACCAAACAGCTAAATAGCTGCTTTTAAAATGAATGGAATTCTTAACAATCAAGATGATTAATTTAACAATATAGAAATTAATTAACTTGCAGCCCTAGATATGGTATTATGTAATAAAGGTAAAGCAATGCGTTCAGAAAGCCAGTTTTTCTTCATTTGCACAGACAAAAATCAGCCAAACATGAAATCATGACACAGCAGTAACTCCAAGGCTTCAAATAGCCCATTTTTATTAACAATGAATCAGACGCTTATTTTGTCCAGAAAACAGTGAAAATATGACGTCTGGGGTTTGTTTTGTTTGACAAATTGTCCAAATCTCAGAGACAAAAGATAGAAAAAGCAGAAAATTATCTCAAAAATGAAGCAGGAATCAGAGATCCTTTGTGCTTTTTCCTCGATGACTTAAATTATTTTTTGATTATAAAATTTGTTGTCAATCAATCTAGAGTTTCAGCACAAAATAACTCCATATCAAATTCTACAGTTTAATCTAAAATTTAATATTAATATAATCAGCCGAGCGGATGCATGCTGATATGTTGATGACAATGTTGCTGATGGGCTGATTGACAAGGGCTGCTTAAAAAGAAGAGAAAAGACTCCATTTCCCAGAATACTCTGTGGCAGGAGAGGGCAATGTAGAGAAAATT
Source organism: Epinephelus fuscoguttatus (assembly GCF_011397635.1). Classification (NCBI taxonomy): domain Eukaryota; kingdom Metazoa; phylum Chordata; class Actinopteri; order Perciformes; family Serranidae; genus Epinephelus; species Epinephelus fuscoguttatus. The sequence continues at coordinate 7,478,252 of NC_064768.1, read as the reverse complement.
TTCAGTATACACCTATCAGCCAAAACATTAAAACCACCGACAGGTGATGTGAACAACATTGATCATCTTGTTACAATGCAAGGTTCTGTTGGGAAACCACCAGACACACTCCACCCACCCAAACACCAGAGCAGAACAGGTACCCCTCCTTATGGCAGTGGCCCTCCCCAGTAGTATTTGCCCCCCAGCAGGAAAATGCACCATGCCACACCACAAAAAATGCTCAGGAGTGGCCCAAGGAACATGACAGAGACCTCAAGGTGTTGACCTGGCCTCCAAATTCCCCCAGATCCCCAAAGTGATCAAACATCTGTGGGACGTGCAGTTACCCCACCTCACAACCCACAGGACCAAAAAGATCCAACGCGTTGGTGCCAGACACCCACCGGAGGTCCTGTGTCCATCCATTGACAGGTCAGAGCCATGCCTAGTCTAAGAAGGACCCACCATGGATTGGGCGTACCAGCACATCCCTTAAATGTTCAATCGGATTGGGATCGGATTGGGATCTGGCCTGGAGGCCAAATTGATGAAAAAATAAAATATTTCTTTGAAGTCATGCACAATATACTTGCAACAATGCCCACATAAGCCTATTTGGGGCTGGGTAGCATGTAAAAATTACAAGTACCCTTGAAGTGATACCGATTCCAATAAAGAAATTCATTGATACCCATCATGTGAATAGAGTTGCATGTAGTATACAGGATGTCAACTGGAATCGGCATTTAAATGTAATGCTTTTCATACTACATCGGATTGAAGGTTGCTGTTTGTGAGTAAAAATTAAAGTAAAATCCAACCTCAGACTCTCTCTCGTTTGGTGTTCGGCTATACTTGTGTTTTTGTTGTGCTGTGTCTCTTGGATGCCTGCTGCTTACGTTCTGACACCTGGCAGCTACCTTTCTGACCTCACCTGAGCACCCATACACATCCCGAGCACAGAAAATAAGAAGAATAAAAAATAAGTAATCATAAAAAAAAATAAGAGGAAAACAATAAACTCCAGGAAGAAGGCAAAGTCTCTGCAGATAAATACATCACCACACACTGAGAGTTGCTCAAAAGTGATGATTGGGAGAAATAAATTCCGTAAGAGTCAATACATAGTTTTATTTATTTTAAAAACCCTGCATAGAACATGTTTAAGTCTGCCTTTTGGACAAATCATAATTTTCTTATTCAAGCACTGCACTTTTGTAAGTAGTTTTGTAGTCATGTGCAGAGACAGGAGTGGGGGGAAATTGATACAGTATATATTTTTTTGGCAATATTGTATCATCACACAGCGCCAAGTATTGATTTTGTTGAAATACATTTTAATATGAGAAATACAAATTAAACTTAAGGTAGCCTACTATAATTTAACCAATTGCTGTTTCAGTCCACTACATACATTTTGCTGCTGCAAAGAAAAGGCTGAAGTGAGATGAACAGACTGAAATCTTGTTAGATAAAACAGATGTTGAAGTTGGGGACATAGTTAACAGTTGAAAAAGGGTAATATATCACAGTATATTTGATCGCAATAGTCAGCATATTGCAACATATCTAAAATCACAATAATATTGTATCGTGACGTAAGTATCATCATAATACTGTATCATGGATCAGGTTAATCTATATTTTGCTGACAGGCAAGTGCAAATGTAAAATAAAAAGACAGTATTAGAGTGAGTGTTAGGTTTAAATATTTGTACCATCAGAAATGTGGACTTTTATGCAAAAAAAAAACAACAAAAAACTCGTTTTGACAGTAAGAAATTAGATAAAATATTTTTGGCAATTATGATATCACAATTTCAAATTTCAGACTTTGATGACCTTTAAGCACTACAGTTCACAAAATTAGAATTGAAGACATTTTAAGGACCTGCAGAAAACCTGCCATACTTTTAAACATTTTGGTGGCATCTCGGCAAACTGAACCACAAACTCAAATACACCCTGCTCGAGTTCACCACACCGCAGACTGTTTAGGTTGGAGTTGCTGCTGCAGTGGTGAGCCAATCACACATTGCATGAAGCAGAAGAATGTGGCAGGATAGCAGGCACAGTGAAATTGAAACTGTACCTTCAGTGTGCTGAGTCTGAAATTTGCTTTCAGTCAGTTGCTCCTCTCATCCATCGATCTGATCTGAACAGCTCTGATCTACTGACTGATCAATTACCTACCCCGCGACTCAAAACTCCACAAACTGCTGAGGTAAAAAATAAGAGTTCAACTGCATTCATGATTCTGCAAAAACCTCCAAATTCAGAAAGGGGACACAGACTGATAGCCCCACCTGTTGTCAGCTACCGCCACAAATACATTGTAATTCTGTTGGAAACACTGGGATTGCAGATTGCAACCAGCTTAAACTTCTCCCAGTAAGAATTCCTTCAGTGTTCATTCTTCAGGGGGTTTTGACCAGGAGCCAAATTATCTGCAGAGGTCTCTTCCTCCCCAAAACAAACACTTTCACATTTGAAACACAGTGTTTTTCTCACACAGCTTGTTGTAGAGAGGCTGCTCACTACAGCGGCTGATGTGAAGCCAGTGTTTGGTTTGTCCATTCTAGGCTACTGTAGAAACATGGTGGTGCAACATGGTGATCTTCCTAGACTAGGACCAGCTCCCTATGTAGCTCATTCTAAGGTAACGAAAACACAAAGATTGTTATTTTCAGGTGATTATACACTAAGGAAAATATACTCATTATATTATATTCCATTTCTGCCAATATATCCCCTAAATCCTACACACTGGTATCGAGTACTGATACCCAGCCCTGACACGGAGATATTTAAGTGATAGCTACCACAGTATAAACAGTATGGTCTCACAGTATATACAGTAAATAAACTCATGTGATTGTCTTGCCACACCGCTAACCTGTTCATTAGCAGCTGAGTTTTCCACTTTGTCTCAGCAGAGTGAGGCGGCTCAGCAGAGGAGCTGCTGTCAAACACAAACACAGACAGAAAGTAGAAAACGGGCCGAGGCAGATTCAGAGAAACAGCCTCTCGCCTGGAAAGTGTTTGGCACCAACTGTGGACCAGCTGGCAAAATCTGGAAATAGTGGAACTACGTGAATGAGGATCATCTGCCTTAAAAACACGCAGCTGAAGTTCTCTTGAGCCGGGCAGCAGTGTCCCCTCCCAGTGGAGTCTATCATGAGACAAGCCCATGGTGTTAGCGGGCGGCCCCCAGGTGTGAACACGAGGAAACATATGAATATCAATGAGGACGCTGATGAGAAAGAGGGAGCCGTGCTCAGTAAGCTTTTTCTGGATAAATGAGGGTTTGGAACAAGGTTCAAATTAACGATTCAGACATGAGGGGAGGGGGCTCTTCAACAAATCACAGTTCAGGGAGGAGGGGGGGCAAATCGGAGACGTTTTTCTGTCTGATGAGCCCATCAGTGCTGCTGGTCACTCATGTGTTGAGTAATTGAGAAACACACACTGCAGGCTTTAATGAGAAAATAAGCAGTCTTTTCTCTCTCTCTTCATGAATAAAAATGACTTCTTGGAGATTTAAGGAAAAAAGAAATCTAAATAATATAAGCAGTGATAACAAACACAGCATCTGTTTTTGAAGTGTTTTGCTCTAAATATGAGATATTACAAAAATAAAATAAAAAAAGCCTGACACCTACTTACTTTCAGCAGATGATTGATGGCATGAAACAGAAACAAATTCAGCTTCTTTTTAAGGGACATTCAGTAAATTATGTCAAAATGATGAGATAGGACACTTTCAGACTGAGGCCTGCATGTATTTGAGGAAGGAAATTCAGCTTACATTCTCCACCCTAAGTATAAATTACCCTGAAATTATCTCGCTTTACATGTTTGGTGGAATCCTGCAAGTTTAATCCAGTGTGCATCATCACAACCTTAAAAACATAAAATTTCCTAAATCAATGGCAGAAGTAATGCTGTTAGATATCAATTAGTAAATTGACAGGAAATTAATCGGAAATTTCTTCGATAGTCAGTTAATCATGTCAGTCATTTCTTTAAACAGAAATGCCAAAGATTTTCTGCTTTTCTTTCTCATTTACGATATAAAACACATTTTGATGATCAGACAAAACAAGCATTTATGATGAAAGAAATTATCTATATGCTGTTTTTTATTTAGTTTTTTTTTTAATCTATTTTGTAGCATTTCATACAAAAAAACTATTACAGAATATAATTATCAGACTAAGTAATCAGTAAAATAATCATTAGTTGCAGCCCTATAATCAGTTCACATTTGTCTCATGTGTTAATTTTAGCCAAACTTCAAAACTGTTGGCAGTTTTAAGGTACTTTTTATTAAGTGCCACTCTGTATTGTTTGGATATTCTAAATAATAGCAGCTGAGTGTGTCTTCTTTGCTGTCCAAAAAGACTCATGTACTCTTTAAAATGTAGCTTTTCCTCTGCGTTTTGGTCTTTCCTGCACACACAAACTGTGCTTTAGGCAGTGTTGGGCTCATTACTCTAAAAAGATAATATATTCCTCATTACTTGTTACGCTTTTTGAAAGGATTATATTACTTTACTTATTTCTCCCTGCCAACAGTAATTTGTTACACTACTCATTATATTACTTTTCTGTTACACGTCATAAAACTGGTAATTGTGTATTTCCCCAAAATGCATATGTGTGCCTCTGTGTGAATGTCTGGGTAATTGCCGGTAAGTGTAGCTAAGGCTAGATAGCTTGCAAATTTCTGCCTGGAAGACGGAGAGTCACTCATGGACTAAGCTTCATTCATTATTTCTTTGTAGCTGCAGCTGTCCACGATTAAAATCCAGTTTTGGTTGTTTAGCCAGTAGGGCTACAGCTGACCTCCGTGGCTGAGGAGGGCTCACCTTTGGTAGGGTGTATTTCTTGGAGTTTCACGTTGTTGTGCTGTTGGTCATAGTCAGTGTTTGAGGTTTGAGGATGTGTTTTTCACAGTGGACAGAGTTTCAGTTCTACTACCTGTAGCAACAGTGATTTTATCATCTTTCTACCCAATAAAATCAAAGTAATGGGAATATTTCCAGCGGCTAAAGGTAAGCGTCTCTGTCTTCCAAACTAGCTTTCTGCTTTGTGACGTGCCTGCACAGCACAGCAATACAATTTTATTAGTAATTAGTTACACTACTCGTTACTGGAAAAAGTGATATTATTACTGCATTACTGCCCAACACTGGTTTTAGGTCAGTGAAAACAGACCTTTTATAAAACTCCATCAAGAGTGAAGATTTTTAGAAACTGTTTTGAGTGCTGACATGAGAAAGCAAAAAAGCGAGACCGCAGAGTGTGTGCTGATTTCTTCTTTGTAAGGCATCAAAAATAAGGTGACATTTTGTGCACTTTTTACACAGTTACACATTAATGTACAGTTACTTTTCTGCAAACTGCACAATACATACCTGGAGTTTTGCCCATCTGCCCACCCAACTAAACTCCACGTGCAACTCTCAACAGAGATAAGAAGAAATCAAGATGGCTCACTCCTCAGCTACTTTCATCATCTACTCTGTTTGATTATTTTACACTAGTTGTCCAATCGGGCAAGTGAATTGACAGATTTACTTGCCCAACTGGGAATTTTATTTGCCCCAGGCAATCCTCACTGCTGAGCCCTGAATAATTATTTTCAATATTTACACAGGCTTAACAGGGGTGCACGATATTGGATTTTTTGCCGATATCAGATATGCTGATATATAACAACTTAGTTGGCCAATACTGATATCGATATATCCACTTTTTCACCACCTAATTTTAGTGATCATCATGTCTCTTCTGTAGCGGAATTAACATCATATTATGCATGCATACTCTCATCATGATGGCCCACCAGCAGATGAAGACATGTAAAACAATACTTTTCATTGCTTGTATATTCATTCATCGTCCAGAATAAGAAAGAGCACATCGGCCAATTCTGATAGTTCATTTTAAAGCTGATATTGGCCAATACTAATGAGGTGTCGATATTATTGTGAATCCCTTAGGCTTAATATTTTAAATATCTCAGGAATGTCTTTAATCTCACTCCATAGTGACCACAGTAAACTGATCTGCTTTTCTTAGATACAAATTAAATACAAATGAAGTTCTTTGAAGTATACCCTCAAAGAAAAATACTAATTAGATATTTGCTTGTTAAACAGTTGAATTCTCACAAATCTTCTCCTGATCACCCCATTTTTAATCCACACAATTTTAAGCCACCCTATGATGTCTCATTTGGTTTACTGTAAACAAAAATGTAAATATCATTTCAATTTGATTTTTTTAAGCACAGTATTGTTTACGTCCTCCTTGAATGGAGCAGTGACCCCACAGAAACATACAAATGGGCTCAAACACTAATTTTTATCGTATAATTTGTCAATTGTATGTTTGTCTTTTAATTCTATTTCCTACATCTGACTGTATAATATCATGTGACCTCTCTCTGTCCTCACTGATGAAGCTGTGGGCGGGACTCAGCTCCAGATCGATGTTAAGCTGATTGGCCCGGAGGGGTAACAACAGTTCCAGCTCCAGAAAGGAGGGGACATATTTGTCAGTGATTGGCTCAGACAGGCACTTCATGTGCAGGACGACATGTTTACTGTTGGTTTGTTTCTCCGTCACACGGCTCCCTGCAGGGCTGGATAAAGACCAGCTTTTCTATACCTCTTTTTCTGCAGACGACAGAAGTGAAGTCTCACTTTTATTTGCATGTTACATTAATATTAATTAGAGCTCTCAGCTGACAACCACAAACTGAGCTTGTTTTATCTCGTCTGCAGAAATAACTCATTTGCATTTCTCCTGTATTTTATTCCTTCTGTCATTGTATTTAAGTTTGATTGTACCCCTGCACAGATTACATTTCAGGAACATGTCATTAGAACATACTGTAAACTGTTTCCTGGTTTGACCCACGCAAGTTTTCCAAGAAGTCAACGCTGATATTTTTGGAGAGAAGCTGCTGTTTTGTGCCAGTATTCAATCTTCTAAAATTTAGCCTCCTCCTGCCAAAACATTTCAAACAATCACAAGTATTCAGTGTTTCCCCCAGTTATTCTTGGCAATGTGGAAAAGCCTCTGAAGCAGCATGCGGACCACAAACTCCATCACCATCACCATTAATATTTCTGTTGTTATGCACATTTTATCATCACTAATATGATCAAGATCCAATATTTTTTGCCATTATCAGAGATTCGGGTGGACAACTGAAACAAAAAAAAATCATCACACAGAAGGAGCAACATTAGATATGAAGGATGTTGAATGATATCTGACTCTTAATAACTAATAGATGGTGAAATCAGGCACTGATCAGAATCAGCTGATGGTAAGTGGACTGCTTTATACAGCTACCTTCTACCTTACCAGACAAAGTGCTTTACAATTTGCCTCTCATTCACCCAATAACACACACAATCATACACTGATGGTGGCAGAGCTACAACTTTGGGCTCAGTGTCTTGCTCAAGGACACTTCAAAATGCGGACAGGTGGAGCCAAGGAACCGACTGACAACCTTGTGATTAAGGGGCCACCTGCTCAACATTCTGAGCAAGGACCGTTCTGATATCAGTGATCCTTGAATTTGCAACCCAATCCTCAGAATAAATGTTGGCACTGTACATTTCAGCAAACTACAGACACATTACATTTGTACATTATTTTGTAGTGTAAGTGTTGGAACTTTACCCTTCCACAAGGTAGTGTAGCGTGTATAATATGTGGTTAGGTTTAGGCTCAAAACCACTTGGATGTGGTTCGGAAAAATGCCACATTTTGGCTTAAAATACCAGGTTCTGCTGGCACAATCCCAGCAGGAAACACAGCGATATCTTGCAGGAAACACAGCAATATGCCGGCACAAAAAACAACCACGTTTGGGGGGTAAAATTCGCAGAAAATGCAGCACTGACTCACTAAAAACACTTGGTTTTGACGATTTTTGGTCTTTTTATCCCCAAAGGGAAATTCAACTGTCTAGCAACTTATAAAAGACAAAAAACAACAACCACACTTCCCCTCATCAACAACACAACGGTATTAAAATAGACATAAAATTAATAAGTTAAGAATAAGTGCATAAAAAGAAATGAAATTAAAATAAAATTGTCCATTCCACAGTCTAGTCCAGTGGTGGCTAATGTGATGTATGTTAGTGTGTGTGACTGGATTCGGGAGGTGTTTAACAGACGTCTCTGATCTCTGAAATGCTCCGTTCTGCAACGCAGTAAGATGAGCCGACTAGTGCAGCTGCTCCTCTGTCGCTCCAGGAGGCTGTGGAGAGGGTGTCTGCTATTGTCCATTATAGCTTTCAGTTTGTTAAATGTGCCCCTCTCCACCACAGTTCTTAGTTGGTCCAATCTCCTGCTGAGTACTGAGCCAGCTTTTTTAACCAGCTTGTCAAATCGCATGGTCTTTCTGTCTTTGGGCACCTGTACGAGACAAGATGTTTTCCACTGCACCAGGACTTGGCCTGTTGGAAGACTCCTGTTGAAGATCCACTGAAGGAGTTCCGCTTCATCATTTTAATCTATTGGATATTCTGTGAATTTTGTCATGGTGTATAAATTCTTGAGTCATGGCTAAAAACTTGGTTTGTGAGGTTACAGTGACCTTGACCTTTGACCACCAAAATCTAAGTTCATCATTGAGTCCAAGTGGATGTTTGTGCCAAATTTAAAAAAAAAAATCCCTCAAAGTGTTCCTGACATATCACATTCATGAAACAGGTTGTACGGAAGGACAGTCCTAAAACATAATGCCTCCTGCCATGGCTGTCACCCGCGCAGAGACATAAAACAGCCCTCTCTCACCGATAAACAACTACATAGGTTTGACTGTGGAAGTAGCCTGTTACGACCCACACGAGCATTCACTTAAAGTGGCATCCTCTAGTGGCCTTAGTAATTATTACAGGAGCAGAGGAGAAAGTTAGCTGACGAAGGATATAAAGTGTCCACACAACACTGGGGTGCTGAGTAGCTCATCAGGTAGTGCAGGCGGCCCATGTACAAAGGCTGTGTCCTTGGCGCAGCAGCTGCAGGTTCAATTCTAACATGCAGCCCCCTGCTGCATGCCACCCCCTCTCTCCCCACTTCACCGTCAAAACTGTCCTATCAAATAAAAGGCTAAAAGCCCCCCAAGAAAAATTTTAAAAAGAAAATAATAAAGTCTACATTATGTTGTCGAAATATCAAAGAAGCACCTCTAGGATTGGTGAGTCAAACAAACACAGGACTTTCACCCAGGAGACTGGTGTTTGCCTCCCAAAGTCAACGTTGACTTCTGACAGCATGGCCTAGTATGCTATATGTGAAGCACCCTACAGTAGTTACATATGTCATGTGATGTTACGTTAATGATAAAAGTATGTATTCAATGCCAAGAGATGAAAAATAAAGTCCACAGACTTAACTATGCTCTCATAAGTATTTAATTAAATACACCCACCAAGCACCATATGCGAGTAAATTTTTCTGTTTGACCAGTAAGCCTTGGCAGACTTTCCACCACACTGGTGGGTAAATGTTTGTGCCAAAATTTTAATTCTACTCAATGCTAATGTAATATGTCATTTAGGGGCACACTGCTCTGTTACTACAAGGTAGAGCCCTGTGCGGGACTGTTTTCTTCATCCCGCTCCTGCCCGCTCCCGCTGAATTTCTGACCATTACCGCCCGCAACTGCAACGTGTGTTACACTCCCGCCCGCACCCGCAATGTGTAAGTCCACTCCCGCAAAACTCTAAAATTTATGCCCACACAATAATAGAGATGCATTGATTTTGTGTCTTCTCCCATCCCGCAGGAGAAAACACGTCATTTTATAGGTTATTAATAAAGAGATTCATGAGCTTGTTTGTTTCATTTCCCTGGCCTGCATGTCTGTTGACGCACTGGTCAGGAATAGCGCTCCTATTTGGTTGTTTTCATTTAGTTTTTAATGAAATGAATGAATTTTATTTATTTTTCTACCTTTATATAATCACGCAGTGATTGAGGTTAAGGTCTCTTTTCTAAGAGAGACCTGAATAAGAAACATTAATGAGATAAAGATAAAGCCTATGCTCAATAACACCGGCATCATCACACCTCTATGTAATTAACAAATAGCAATGAGAGTAGGCTGTGAGTGGCTCAAGTAACACTAATAAATAACATAAAATAAACAAAGTTAACGAATGAAACGAATGAATTTAACAAATGAATCACTTGGCCATAATATTGCTGTGGAGGAAGAGAATGTTGCTGACTGACTGCAGTCCCAATCCCGTGCATCTCTCTTCCAAGATGCGCCCACAGACACTAAAGGCCCGCTCTGAACGCGCACTGGATGCGGGGATACTGAAGATGAAATGCACCAGCTTTGAGAGCGCTGGGAAGTAGAGGGCTCAGTGCGCCTTCAGACCTTGTTTGAGCCTCTTTTCCACATCATTTGTTAACTCCATCCTGTCGCTATAGGCTACATCCCAATCCCGCAGTGTTTTTTTTAGCTGCCCGTTCCCGCCCGCTCCCGCAAGATTTGGGTTGGATCCCTTGGGACCCGGCGGGACCCAATCCCAATGCAGCCCTCTACTACAAGGCTACACCTCTGCTCTCTGTCTCACACAGACACATGTACGCACATCGAAGCAGTGCAGCGAAACTGATCATCTCGAGCGCTCCTAGTTTTGCAGTACTGTTTACCATACAGAACATTAGCTGATCTACCAAACTACTAGGCCTACTTGCTGCCAGTCTGCTGCATGCTAGCGTTGCGTCCATACTTATGAACGCAATAAAATAATAACACAGAGTCCTCATAGTCTGAACCAAGATTGACAACTCTTAATTCCCTCCTACACTGTCAGCAGCAGCGCATTAGCTTCAATTCCTCCGTTCTTAACTTTCAAAATAAAAGTCCTAGACATATAAACTGGAAATCAACCTCTTCTATCATTTAGGTATGAGAGAGTGTTGCATAAAAACAACCATAAAATTCAAAAATGAGGACGTCATCTTCCCAATCTAGAAAATGGCTACAAAAAACTGTACGGCTTAAGATGACATCTTTTATATCGACATATTTCTTCGATTGGTTGCAGAAAATAAAAACCTTCTTCAGGCACATTCCTCTCATCTCTCTCTTCCTCTGTGTAGTCATTCTTATATCTTTATGAATAATGTGCTTCAGTTTTACTTCTTGTGCCTTTGTTTAGTCTGTCCTCCCTCCAGGTATCATGGTGGAGGAGAGGTCGTGTGGCTCAGGCTCTATCTGTTTGGCTACAACTGGAAGCTACTCGACATCCTCACCGATCCATGTTCTTCATATATGTTTACATGCATAATGTTTGTACTTTTGTCTATACTGTGATTTCATTCTGTTGGTTATTCAGTAAAAACATCTATTTCCTGTCTGTCCATCCTCTGTTACTCTTCCTGAAGTTTCTTTTTAATTTAATTTTGCCCTGTTTATGCATTTTTGATCTGATTAAAGAGTCTAAGGACAGAGGGAGTCGTATGCGCTATAGATTCTGAAGCCAATTAGGGAAAATTGGTGATATTGGGCTATAAAACTGACTTGACTTTTAGGAAGAACAAGGAGAAGCATTCTTTTAAAAGTCTTTATTGTGTCAGGCAATCAGTTTCAACCTCACATGGTCGTCATCGCAGCAGAAGGAAGATGACTGATTACACTTGGTTCTCTGTATAGAAAATATACTGGAGGTCAACACAATTACAATGTTAACTTAGAGGATTGTGCCTGAAGGATGTTTTCATTTGTGCTTGTAAAACTGACAAACTGATTGCCTCTACAGTCTTCTTGTATATTTCTTTGACAAACTGCTCATATTAGTGGTGCCTAGTAACCTCAATCAGCTTCTGTGTCGACTGCAAATGCAGTTGGCGGGCAAGATGCATCACTCACTGCTGGTTGGTTCAGACAAATGGACCAGATGAGATTAGAAATACAACAAGAGCATGCAGCTGCTTTACTGATGAAATTCCAGATGGATTAATAACTATAGACCGACCACTACTGGACTTTTGAGGCTGATACTGATGTTGATATTTCAGCCCTCCGGGATGTTGTGATCGCAGAAATCAACCCAAATTCAACCAATCCCTGTGAATTATGCACACCTTGCAATTCTGTTCGATCAACACAACTTTTCTGCAGTTTTTTTTCTAGGATTATTTTTTGGGGCTTTTTGCCTTTAATCGATAGGACAGCTAAGTGTGAAGGGGGGAGAGAGAGTGGGACTGACGCAGCAAGAGGCTGCAAGCCGGTGCTGAACCCTGGGCAGTGCAGTGAGGACTGTGCCTTTGTACATGGGGCGCCTGCTCGAACTAAGCCACCGACATCCCACTTCTCTGCAAATTCGACCAATCATTGTACACTTAACAAAAATTTAAAGGCAACACTTTTGTAGTGGCTCCCATTTTTCACAGGTTTAAGTTAAAGATCTGAGACTTTTTTATGCACTTAATAGATATATTTATAATTTGCTAAAATCCGTGTTAGTGAGCACCTCTGCTTTTCTAAGATAATCCATCTACCTGACAAGATGCTGATTAAACAGCATCATTACTACACAGGTGTGCCTTGAGATGGTCACAATAAAAGCTTATTCAATGATGTGCAGTTTGATCACATGACACAATAACAGAGATGTATTGAGGGAGCGTGCCATTGCCATACTGACTGCAGGAATGTCCACCAGAGCTTTTGCTAATTAACTGAATGTTCATTTCACTACCGTAATCCGTCTCCAATGATGTTTCTGTGAATTTGGCAGTACATCCAACCATTCTCACAACCACAGACCATATGTAACAACACCAGCTCAGGACCTCCACATCCAGTATCTTCATCTGCAAGATCATCTGAAAGCAGCCACTTGGACAGCTGCTGCAACAACTGAGTTGCAGGACCAAAGAATATCTTTGGTTCATTGTCCTCACCAGGGTCTTGATCTGACAGCAGTTTGCCGTCATAACCAACTTAAAGGCGTTGTATGTAAGAATGTGTCCAAAACGGTTACTGCACTCAAATTCAAAATACTGCCGCGAGTTGTGTCCACCCCCCCTCCCCTACAGATTCGAGGTTGCTAGACAGCGGCACGCTGGAGACTGATTTGTTTGCCCACGGGCGGCTGCCGTGGCAGGGCCGCGTCACCGCATTCCTTGATCTTCGGTTTTCCAGCAGGCCATTCGAGCAAATCCGGCTTCTCTGCTGCTAACGCTACTGCTGGGATACAGCTGAGGAGACTGCTAATGCTATGTACCGGGACACTGCTAACGCTGCTGCCGGGATACAGCTGAGGAGGAGCCGGCTGCTAATGCTATGTACCGGGACACTGCTAATGCTGCTTGCCGTGCTGCTGTAGCTCAGTCGTAACTGTAACTGATGCTGAGACTCTACTGACTGCGGGACTGGTAGACGGCGGTGGGTGGCGCAACAGGCCAAAACACAAATTCAAAACATAAACATGATTTGCAGACTGTAAAAATGTTTTTTAAATGCGAATATTCTGGCTGTACTATTGTTGTCGGTGAGATGAGTATGTTATATGAACATTATTCCTTAGTCTCTGTGACATATTAGGAGGATTTTACGACTATTTGCTTTAGATTTCTTACATATAGCTCCTTTAAGTGGGAAACTGCTCAACGTTAATAGTTGTGAAAATGCAGAGATGTGTGACACAGATGTCTCACACTAACCAAGAAAAATTACTGCTAAAGACCATGCAAGGCAATTACCTGATGTTCTGTGCAAAAGCAGGGTGTAAACTGTTTTGTACGGCATGCAATATTGTGGTGGAACACAAACATTAACTGACAAACACTTTTCTGCCACGAACACACAGAGAATGGCTAAAACACATATACAGCAGTGTGACAAGACAAATCATCATGACAGAGGTTGTTACATCCATATCCACTGCATGTGCTTAAAGAATCACGCTGAGTTCCATTAAATATTCAAATCAAAAAATTTTGCTTGGGTTAGGTTCAGGTTCGGCCCACTTGATATGCTGCTGTGCTGTGCTATGGCCTATTCAAGTGCTGGAATTTGTTATTTACGTGACAACGCCTGAACACAGCAAACCCCCAAAATCTTGGAGGGACTGATATTTGGGGAGTGGAATATTTTACATTTGAAACATCTTCAGGTCACAACCTACAAAAACCCCTCTTATCCTGTAGTTAAAACATAACAACACTTTCTTAAAATACTTCATACCTATTTTCACATTTCTGCACTGCAAATTCTTGTTACTTTGTGGCCAAGATATACACTGATACTAATATATCTGCAATCTGCTGATTTATCAGTCTCCCTTTCATGACTATAATAACTGCAATGTCACCTCCTGGTTGGCAGATTTTAAAAAAGTCAAATGTGTAAAGATGTAGTTCTAAGATCTGCTCTTCCAAAGCTGCTACGTGATTGTTTGTCTGTTGTTATATTATGAAGAATAAAAGTCCCAATTTTGGAGAACAGGATGTAACAGGAAAACAGCCTGTTAGATTTGAAATGAATAACCAGAAAGGAAGATATTAATGTTTTAGAGGAGAGGGTCCAAGTTGGAAAATTGGGAAAATTACCATACATGGGTAAAAAGCCTTTCCATGGCATGAACAAATATTGGTGCAGTATTTTTGCACATAACTTTTAAAAAATTGATTTCACAGTGTGTAATGAAAGCTTCTACACAAGTGCAGAATGTGTGCATGGAAAAAATATCAGAAGCATATTAATTTCCAGATGCAGAAAGAAATCATCAACAACATGACGTCTTTCAGAGACACGTCAGATTGTGCAACAAGGAAACGAGAGCACAGATTATTATTAAAGCTGATTAAACACCAAAATAAGAGCTCTTTTTATGTGTGGGGGAGTCACAGAGTTAAATGTGGTCAAATGGGGATCCCTGGTGTTCATGTTCACACAGACTTTGCCCCCAAAAAAACCCCAGTCGACGTGGAAGGTGGGTTTGGTCCAACAGCAGCCGAGTACATCCAATACAGCAAGTGTGTGTGCGTACGTGTGTGTGTGTGTGTGTGTGTGTGTGTGTGTGTGTGTGTGTGTGTGTGTGTGTGTCGAGTTTCCCTGTGAAGAGCTCCAACAGAGAGGCGGTACACTATGTCACACACATACACACGCACACACACACATACACACACACAGTTCCTGACCAGCCCATGCTCTCCAATGACTCACCAACACACACACACACAAAATCACCGCCACTTCACTCACTCACGCACAACCTGCACGCTCGTACTCTATTTCACAAACACAAACACAGCCTCTCACTATTTCATAAAGCACCCAAAATACATGTGTGAGAGTGTGTGTGAGAGAGTGAAATAAAAGCAATAAAGAGTGAGTGGAATAACAATGTGTGTGTGTGTGTGTGTGTGTGTGTGTGTATGTGTGTGTGTGTGTGTGTGTGTGTGTGTGTGTGTGTGTGCGTGCGAGATGCAGCTGTCATGCATGCTTTCTGCATGTGTGTGAAATAAATAGCAGTTTGACACAGCAACAAAGAGTGTGTGTGATTTTGCATTGTGTGTGTGTGTGTGTGTGTGTGTGTGTGTATGTGTGTTTGTGTGTGTGAGTGTGTGGGTTTGTTCCAGCTCGTATAGCTGTCATAAACCCTCATGACTGAATGCCACTGAGGGCAACAGAAACCCAGAATGGGGTCCATTTCAATCGCCACAAATAATAATAAAAAAAAAAAACATGCGTCGAGCTGCAATTTCCAGCGATAAAAACCAATGATGTGAACAGTCTAAACGGTGAAATAAAAGCTCACTACTGTTGCAGTGTGTGTGTATGTGTGTGTGTTTGTATTGGGGTGACAGGTCAGGTGGCAACAGCAAATCACAGCTGCACTTCCCAGGAACCGGCAAAATGTGTGTGAGTGTGTGTCAAAGAAATAGCAGCGTGTCAGAGCAGGAACAGGAAAAGCGAGAGTGTGTGTGTGATGTGTGAGAGTATGTGTAGAAATCTCCGAGCGAGGAAAGGGAAAGCGCACGAGAGCTGTGTGATGTGTGTGTGTTGGCGTTTGTGACAAATAAATAGCAGCCAGAGAGCAAGCGAGCGCGCTCTGATTCGGAGACTGGCAGCATGACTGACTGATCCCTGCATCCATATCATAGGATTAAAAAGCCTGACACGGTGGCGATACAATAGCTGCAAAATATGAGACAAAAAAAAGTCGGTCAATGGAAAAGGAAATGTGATTATGAACCAGAACAGGCGAGAGGGAGATAATATTAAAAAATCTGACACACTTTTCAACAAGAGCCATACAGTGCAGCAGCTGGGAGGACGTGGTGGATGTTAACGCTGTCACTGGGCAGTATAGAGGAAGGAGGAAGAGGAGGAGCTGCTGCCAAATATGAGCCTCTCCAGTGTTTTCCAAGAGCCAAGACACACTTCAGTCACACTGTCAGGGATGTGGTGGAGGGTGAAACCTGCCCAATTTCAGTTTGCACACCTGTTCGTCTAAACCTTCCCTCTGTATGTCCTTCAAACTAGAATCAAACTGCAGAGAGTCACACGAGGACAGCGAGGAAAGCATGAACAACCAAACAAAAGCAGATATATATTTTTTGGTTGATGATATTCTCCTGGCTGGAGGTCATAGGTCACGAGAATTTTTTGTTTGCCACCACGCCGCTGCGTATGGCCTGAACCGCCTTGTGAGGCACACCTAATTATTCATGATTTTATCTAACAAGATTCGGGTACAAAATTAGGTCGGAGGAGGAACTGGATGAACTTGGAAGAGGGAAAAGTTTCTTCATGAGGAAATTTCTCTATATTTGATACTATTAATGCTAGCCTACACAGACAATACAACCGTTAAGAAATGCATGTTTCCCTTCGTACAATCCGGGTTAACACACCATGTAAACCTGTTTGTCCCTATACTTTTCAGCCAGGTTATGTAAAACAATAAAAATCGAGTAATTAAACTGCCGACAGTCAACAATCAGCCTACATGCAGACTGGTTTCCATATACCAGTTAAAACCCATTAAACATTAGGGTAACTGACAGTCAGTTTCTTTAAAAAACAGTACCATAATTACTAACAATCTGTTCCATATATTATACCAGAATACCATACATACTGGTGACCTAAACCAGTTAAAACCAGTCTGACATTAGGGATAACTGTTTCTTTCCAAACCAGTAGCATCCATACTGACAGTCTGTGCCTTATATAAAACACTTAAAAACCAGAATACTGTATATTGGCAGCCTAAACCAGTTAAAACCAGTCTAACCTTAGGGTAAGTGACTGGCAGTTTCTCTATAAACCAGTACCACACAGTCTGTTCATTACGTAAAACCAGAACATACTGGTGACCCTAAACCAGTTAAAACCAGTCTAACATTGGGAGGACTAACAGTCAATTTCTTTATAAACCAGTACCATAAACACCGACAAGGCTATTCCTTATATAAAACTAGAATACTGTACATACTGATAACTTAAACCAGTTAAAACCAGTCTGCCATAGAGTAACTGAGAACCACTTTCTTTATACACCAGTTCCATAAACACTAACAGTGTGTGCCTTATATAAAACCACAATACTGTACATGCTGGTGACCTTAACTAGACTGCTATTGGAGTTACTGACAGGCAGTTTTTTATATAAACCAGTACCATAAACATTGACAGGAGCATTCCTTATACAAAGCCAGAATATTGTACTGATGACCTAAACCAGTTAAAACCAGTGGAATATTAGGAAAACTCACAGTTTCTTAAACCACACACACTGTCAGTCAGTGCTTTATATTAAACAGTTTAAAACCAGAATACTGTGCACTGACTTCCTAAACCAGTTAAAACCAATTTAACATTAAGGTGATGACAGCCAGTTTCTTTATAAACAAGTGCCACACTGACAGTCTGTGCATTATATAAACCCAGAATACTGGTGACCTAAACCAGTTAAAACCAGTCAGTCAGTTTCTTTATAAAGCAGTACCATACACACAAGCAAACCCACAGTGTGTACATACTGGGGACCTACACCAGTTAAAACCAGTGGAATATTAAGGAAACTGACAGTCAGGTTTTTGCACCATACACACTGACAGTCTGTGCTTTATATAAAACAGTTTAAAACCAGAATACTGTACAAGCTGGCAGCCTAAACCAGTAGAGAACCAGTCTGCCATTAACTGGCATGAAGTCAACGTCTGTTCACCAAACAAGCAACCAGTCCCTCCTCTGAACCATATCAGCGACAGTTTCTTCGTATATAACATAAAACGAGTTAAATAACATAAATGAACAAACTTAATATACTTATATGTCTCCATACAAACCAGTTAAGGACGTTAAAATCATGAACAAACGGTCCTTTTTAATGTAAAACAGTTAAATATCAAACTAATCGGCAGTTCGTTTCAAGCAGCGACTGCCGTACAGTATGTACACCAGCGGTCCGTTTCTATACAAAACACACATTAAAGCGGCTCTAACGGGAAAGACAGTTCGTTTTAACACATAAACCTGTTAAAAAACGAGCAACAGTATAATCTACCGGTCCGTTTCTTTAAAAACCAGTTAAAAACCAGTGTGCCGTTAACAGGCAGTGTGTTTCTATACAGCCCGCTGACGGCGGCTTCACCTCAGATGACCCAACCAGCCAGACTGGCTGTCTGCTAGCTAGCCCCGTTTGAACCGAACATACAGCGGGCAATAACAACACTTGAACCGACGCTACAAACCAAACTGTCACCCGCTCTACCGTCACCGTGTCACCAAAGAAAACACCGGGACCATTTTCTACTTGGCTCGGCGGAGTAACGCTAACTCGGATGGGGAAGAAGAGGGAGAGGGAGCCAGCCAAAACAAATGCATTTCCCGACATGAAAGCATAACATCCAGAGACGGGCAGCCACGTTTCGTGCTGCTGTGTGCGGGGAAAGGCTAAAGCTAAAGCACTTAGCTTCACAGGGTCGCCCGTCATTGACAGGGGCTAACTGGTAAACGGCTAGCTCCGCTGGCTAATAAATTTATTATGTGCACTTTCACCGGGGGTGGAGGGGGGACGGCAAAAGTTGGCCACCAGAAAAAACAACGCGAACCGGATGACATTCACTTGTCTGACAACTATCCGCAAATATAAGCAGAGAGCGGCGGCACAAAGTTACCTGACAGCCAGGTGTCTAACTGTTTTAATTCTAGTTTGGCTGCCGGGGAGCTCTGCTGGGTGATAGCAAGGTGATTCCCACTCTGAGAGGCTGTGATGGAGGGGACGGTCGCTAGCAGCAGCAGCCCGGGCAGAGACAGCCAGCCAGGCGGCTAGTCTGGCTGCAACCAAGCCGCTTTAATAACTTCACTTTTGCGGTCACTTTGGTCAAAATTTCTCTCCAGGAGTTTAATAAATAAGAAGTTTCTCTTGTGTCCTACCTGTGTGTAGTCTCTGGGTGCAGGGTGCGACAGCCTGGAAGTTGATTATTCCCAGATATCCAGAGTGGTGCGGTGCGGGGCGCATATAGCTAGCGCTGGGTACAGTAAAGATTGTAGCATAGCTAACCTAAAGACAACAGTAGAGAGGAGAAAAAAAAACCTCCTCGTTGCTCATAGGGGGGATCGACGACAAAAACCACATGATCTTTTACGTCAGCATATATTTGCATAGGATGCCAAATTTATGTTTCGCATCCAGGTGACGTGAAAATGTACAGAAAAGTTTGATTATGGCGCAGCCGGACGCTGGCACGGCTGGTCGGGTTGCGGTGGAGAGGCGCAGGCATGTT
This sequence comes from Epinephelus fuscoguttatus, assembly GCF_011397635.1. Taxonomy (NCBI): domain Eukaryota; kingdom Metazoa; phylum Chordata; class Actinopteri; order Perciformes; family Serranidae; genus Epinephelus; species Epinephelus fuscoguttatus. Next base: position 7,458,468 of record NC_064768.1, on the reverse strand, counting down.
GCAGCCACGCACCCCCCTGTCCCCCTCCTGCAGCCTTGATCTGCACCGGTCTGCTGTTTCACGACTTCCAGCACGGGTGGCTTCCACTAAACATCACCATAACCTTCGTATGCTTTCATATAGGGACTTATTGCACACCTGTGGTCCTCTATATTTAGTTTATTACGACTTTGAGTTATGCAAAGCCACTTTTATCTGCAGGTATCACCACACTGCCTCCGCAACATTCCTCATGGCACACGTCGTTTTCCTGTGATGTAGCCTATAGTTTTGTTTTGTTTTTTTATTTTTAACAACATCTATGATTTATTTTCATTCACGCCAAAAACAAATGCTTACACAAGCCCATCTCTCTAAAAATGTAAATAAAATAATGTGATGATATATATATATATATATAAAAAAAATGCCAGTGTGTTCATTTCTTAATAACACCTGTTTGATCCTGGAGCTGACCTCACTAACTGCTCTGGTGCAGCATCATCACACTGCGAGCAGCTGCATGTGAAATCAGCCATCTACAGAAACATAAACTAGATGTGACTGTAAAGAGGTGTGGGAGTGGAAGTTTAAGTTTCCCCCGTTCGCCAGATTGCTGTCTGCATTTCATCATGCTCATGTATTTTTGATAAACGGGCTTGTTGTAGTTGATCAGATGCAATAAATGTAGAAACATCCCAGCACAGGTCTGCGAAAAGATGACAGAGAGCGACACCTACAGGAGCGTCTCAGAGCTACAGCCTGCCTCGTGGTGACTGTGGTTATTTACTGTATGTTTAATATATATTACAGTCGGTCGATGTGTCGTGAAGTAGACTGTTGCACACTCAGTGACTTTTGACAGCTGAGGTGAAACATGTTCAGATGACAGGAATCAAGCTCCTAATCATCCTAGGTGCAATCATATGATTGATCCCTTTTTTTTATTTTACAAGGTCACTTAAAATTCTTTTTAAAAATTTAAAAGTTAAAAACATCACATTGTTAACAGTTTGAACAAGATTTAGTCAAAATATGAATCTGTTTCAGTCTTTAGATTCAAAGATCTCCGAGAAACAATAGAAGAAAATTAAAGCAGTGTGGCTCCTCATTAATAATCATAGGTAAATAATTAATACTTTTCCTCCACAAGGTCAGAGGTGAATAAAACAGCAGCAGCTCTTGAATCTCTGCTAATGATTTGTTTGTTTTACTCCCTCTTATCTATTTTATTTCTCATTGTGTTTTAACCATTTAACAGTTTTTTTAAAAAAAAACTGTTAAATGCATGTATTTCTTGTGTGCGTTAGTCTCAAATAGCTTTATTTTCTAGCATTTATCTCATCAATGCAAAAATAGTATCAATTTGTTGGTACTATGTATATATATATATATATATATATATATATAGTCTGATTGAATTGATTTAGTGTCCTGCTCAGCTCAAACCCTAAATTTCCAGGACAGGAGATGTCTTCTCTCCACAGCAAAACCACATAGTTTTATGTTTTGTTTGTCATTTTGTCTCGTTTAAATTAAATGATATATTAATGATATTTGTGTGTTTTGGGTTAATTGGGATGGTAGTGCTGTAATTTCCATGTCTTTATGGATGAATAAATTAAAAGCTTAAGGCTGAAGAAGACCAAGTGGTTTCAGATTATCTTGTGTTAAAGAATCCCATAATGACTTTTTTTTCTGAATTTATATTTACCCCCTAAAACTTAATGAAATATCAGCCAGCTTCTTACTCAACCCTCTTCTGCAGCAGGTTTCCATCCCCTGAACGGGAGGCCTGTGACCGTGTGCCAGTCAGGAGTGTATTCAAAGTCAAATACACATCTTACCATGTAAACCGCTTCTTTTATAACATCACCAAACACAGTGCCTTTATGCTCAGATGTGGTGCATTTAGAGACTAGCTAATGAGAATAATACGGGGCCTTCGAAACAGAAACGACACCACAGCCAGAGCCATCTTTGCAGAAGAGTTGTCGGCAACTGGAAGCTCTTGCCAGTGTCTCCAGAATACACAATCAGGTAATGTTGCCAGGCAAAAGTGCCAGCTCTAGCCAATAAGCAGAGTTTTGGCCAACATTGCTTAGCAACAAAAGTTAAAAACTGAACCACTCAAGGCTTAAAAATAGTCTTTAAAATAGTAATCAAGAGCCCATCAGTGTCACAAATTTCTGCAGATAAAAAGCCTCATGAGCGAGAATTACCCTCCCAAAAAAAAGAAAGTGAAAAGTTTGCTGCTGCTCTGACAAAAAGTAAGCTCTACATTAATTATTAGCAATTAAAGGCCCTTTTACCACCAATACAATGAGGAGAGAGGTAGGACAATGGGCCCCTGGACACAGACATGTAAAATGCTCTCCACTTCTCCTACATAAAAGCAAGACTCCCAGACTCAAAAACTACTTGTAGTTGTATCATTGTTGTTTTGTGTCTCTTTGTGGCCATTCAGTTATTGTAGTCTGTTTCTGTGTCTGAGTGGTCGTCATTTTTTTTGTGGTCATTTTGTATCTTGTTTTTCCAGTTATTTTCCATGTCTTTGTAGTCAGTTTGAGTCTCTTTGTGGTCCTTTTACGTGTCTTTGGGGTTTGTATTTATCTCTTTGTGATAATTTGTGTCTTCTTGTAGTTGTTTTGTATCTTGTATGTTGTGTGTCTCTGAGGTCATTTTGTAGTATATCTTTGTAGTGGTGTTGTATCTTTGTTGTGGTTTTGCATCTCTTTGTAGTGTTTTTACATCCCTTTGTGGTGGTTTTGCATCTCTATATAGTGGCTTTACATCTCTGTATAGTAGCTTTGGATCTCTTCTTGGTGGTTTTGCATCTGTTTGTAATGTTTTTGCATCTCCTCGTAGTGGTGTTGTATCTTTTTGTAGTGATTTTTTTTTTACTTTTGTTGTAGTCATTTTATATCTCTTTGTAGTGGTTGTGCATCTCTGCAGTGGTTTTGTATCTTGTTTCTTCTTTGTAGTGGTTTTGCATCTTTTTGCAACTGTTTTGTGTCTCTTTGCAATGGTTTTGTAATATTTTGTAGTGTTCTTATGTCTCTGTAGTGGTTTTGCATCTTTTCGTAGTAGTTTTGCATCTCTTTGCAACAGTTTTGCATCTCTTTGTGGTGGTTTTGCATCTGTTTGCAATAGTTTTGTGTCTCTCTGTAGTGATATTGCATGTCTTTGTAGATATTCGTATCTTTGTGATGATTATGAGTCTCTTTGCAATTGCTTGATTAACTTTACAAAGGGATAACTAACAGTCACTCCAAACAGAGGCTCCATGATCTCTTGGGGCTGTAGGCCCATTCATTAGTCCTTCCGTGTATAAAACATATTTAAAATTATGACCCATCACACTGAGAAAACTGAGAAAAGTGAGACTAGAACTTCAAAAACCAATATCAGAAACAAAAACTCAGCTGAATTGAACCACAGGAATCACTTATTTTTGTTTTTATTCACATTGACTCATTAATCAGGTGGCCATTTGGAATTGTACTCTACCAGAAAAACAGGAAAACGTGTGACACACACTGGGAGAGAATTTGCATATTATTGTGGTTAGCCCAAAAAAAATCATATATCTGTAAAAAAAGATAGGCCGCATAATAAAAAAGGGATATCAGAGATACAAAGGAGGCTTTTATCAGGGTTTCAATCACACAGCAGTTGTAAGAGTCAAATGTAACTGATGTAAACTTTCAAAATGCAAATGGAAAAGTAAAAACAGCACAACACGCTGCAGTTGTGTGGTTTTCCTTTTTTGTCTCCTGACAGGAGCGCTTGCAGCCGCTGGCCTCCTTCCCGCAATTAATCAAATGAAGCCGCCTGAAAAGGAAAAAACAAAAGTCATTATTTGGTGTCACAGTTCAGCACACTGTGCCGGGGTGTCAGTGCCGAGAGGCTGCGGGTGGCTTATTTACTGGTTTTAGGTTTGAGAAGCTGCATCTGTAGTAGTATAGCAGGGAGGTTTGACAAACAAGTAGTCTGGTTATAATTCAGATAATTGTACCATAAAATCAATATGATTTAAAGATAAGATTTATAGTTAAGCTCAGAATAAAACACAGCAAATTACTACAAATGAAAAATATAGGGCACATATTTGTCGAAATGATTAAAGAGGGTGTCAGTAGTTTATGCATCAGAGCAGAAAAACAGCCCTTAAAATACATACATCATAAAGAGGGCTTTATCATCTAATCAATCCATCAGGACTGGGTGTCTGACGTGCTGGAGTACAGACATAGATTAACAGAAAGTGTGTCACAGTCTAAATACTAACAGGCTGCAGTGTGTATGTGATATGAGCTGTTAAAAGGGAAGTTAAGAGTGTTTAAAGCACAAACATTATAAACTAATACGTCAATGGGGACTTATTAAAGTTGCAATAATAATTGTACTTAAGTACAATTTTGAGGTACATTTTCTGCCACCCTTACCCTTGCAGGGGTGCTGGAACGGTCGTGTTTTGTGGACTTGGAGAAAGCTTATGACCGCATCAGACACAGGGAGTCCTGTGGGAGGTACTGCAGGAATACAGGGTACCAGGGTTGTGCTACAAGCCATCAGGTCCCTGTCTAACGAAAGTAAGAGCTGTGCTCACTTACCTTGCACAAAGTTAAACATATTTCCAGTGGGTGTTGGCCTCCACCAGGGTTTTCCCTTGTCACCGACTGTGTTTGTTATTTTCATGGACAGGATTTCAAGGCACAGCCAGGGGGAGGAAAGTGATCAGTCTGGGGACCACAGAATTGCATCTTGGCTCTTTGCAGACGATGTGGTCCTGTTGGCTTCATCACACCGTGACCTCCAGCATGAAGTGGGGTGGTGTACAGCCAAGTGTGAAGCAGTTTGGATGAGAGTCAGCCCCAAGTCTGAGGCCGTGGTTCTCTGCAGGAAAATGGTAGATAGCCCTGAATAGATTGAGAGAGGGTTACTTCCCTAAGTGAAGGAGTTCAAGTATCTCAGGGTCTTAAAATGGGCAAGCATTTTGAAATGGAATCCATAGCGATGCAGGCACTGCACCAGACTGTCCTGGTGAAGAGGGAGCTGAGCCGGAAGGCAAAGCTTCCAAATCACTGCTCCATCTACGTACCAATCCTCACCTGTGGTCATGAGCTTTGGGTAGTAACCAAAAGAATGAGATTGCGGATACAAGCAGCTAGAGGGAGTTCGGAGTAGAGCTCAGCTCCTTTGTGTTGAAAGGGGTCAGTTGAGGTGGTTCGGGCATCTGACTAGGATGCCTCCTAGACGGCTTCTGTTAGAGGTTTTCCGGGCACCTTCAACAGGTAGGAGGCCCCGGGGCAGACCCAGAACATGCTGGAGGGATTATATATCTCATCTGGCTTGGGAACGTCTCAGGATCCCCTGTGTTGCTGGGGAGAGGGATGTTTTGAATTCCCTGCTCAGCCTACTACCCCCGCAACCCGGCCTCCTGTAGGCAGATGAAGATGGATGGATTTCTGCTACTTTATGCTTCTACTCTACGACATTTTGTGTAAAATATTGTACTATTTACTGCACTGCTATCTATCTGATATTAGTTACTTTGCAGATTGAGATTATTAAATATTAAATAAATACATTGTGATGTATTATTATAGGTTAAGATACCCAGCAGTATATAAAGTTCATATATAAAGTAAAGCTCCAATCTTACCTGCTGACTAAGTGATGTACACAATAATGCATCAATAATTAAAGTAATTAGATTGCAGTAATATACATTATTTGAAATGGGACATTCTGCATAATAAGTACTTTTAATTTTTAGCACTCAAAGGATATATAATTTTACTTAAGTAAGATTTTGAATGCAGGACATTTACTTGTAACAGAGTACTTTTACACTGTGGTATTGCCACTTTTACTGAAGTAAAAGATCTGAGTATTTAATCATGTTTCATTCCTGCTTACGTCTTACGTGCTACAGACTTGTCATAATTTCAACACCATATAAACAGTTTGCTTTTAATATTTGGATAAAAAAAAGACTAAAGCGTTCAGTGCTTAAATCAAAGTAAGTTCAAGGACATGTCTGACCATGTTTGAAATTTATACCAGTTCTGAATGGCCTCTTCCTGACTGCATCCCACTGCCTCCCTGATCTTTCTGTAACAACTCTGTGTCTTTTGTGTGTTCTTGTCGTCTCAATGCCATGAATTAAACAAATGGAGATAACAGAGTATATTCTCATTGTCTGTCCTGAAAGACATTCAGTGACAGACTCAGGTTGTCTGACGGTCAGGGTGCGAGAAAAATAAAATGGGCACCAGCTGCATGTGGCAGAGGACCAACACGTAGAAGGTTTTCTAGCATGTATGGCAGCCTACCTGTCACTGAATCATGTTTTGTCACAGTTGGGGCATCCCAGAGGGAACTGTATCGCTTTTTCTGCACTGAAAGGGCACCCTAGGGGACATTTCCATTATGTTTTATCCACTGGAAGAGCACCCTAAAGGATATTCATCACATTTTTGTCCACTGGATGAGCACCCTAAAGGGTATTCATCACATTTTCTCCACTAGAATGGCACCCTACAGGAAAAAAGATCACATTTTCTCCACTGGAAGAGCACCCTAGTGAGAAATCCATCATGTTTTCTCCACTGGAAGGGCACCCTAGGAGAAAATGGATCACATTTTCACCAGTGGAAGGGCACCATAGAAGAACACAGATCACATTTTCTTCCCTGGTGGAGCACCGTGAAACTGCATTTCATCACGTTTTCTCCACTAGAATGGCACCCCAGAGGAAAAAAGATCACATTTTCTCCACTGGAAGAGCACCCTAGTGGGAAATCCATCATGTTATCTCTATTGGAAGAGCACCCTAGTGGGAAATCCATCATGTTATCTCTACTGGAAGGGCACCCTAGAAGAAAATGGATCACATTTTGTCCAGTGGAAGGACACCCAAGAAGGTCACTTTAACACATTTTCTCCATTGGATGAGCACCATAGAAGAACATAGATCACATTTTTGCCCTGAATCACGTATTCTTCATTGGAAGGGTAGTGTCGTGCGCAGTACATTGCATTTTCTCCATTGCAAGGGTGCCAAAACGAGCATTTTAGTATGTTTTCTCTACTGGAAGGGCACCCTACTGGGCACTGCATCACATTTTCTCTACTGGAAGGGCACCCTACTGGGCACTGCATCACATTTTCTCTACTGGAAGGGCACCCTACTGGGCACTTCATCATGTTTTGTCTATCGTAGGGGAATCCGTGACGGCACGTTTGCTGCTTTTTTTAAAATTTATTTTCATTTTATCATCCTCTGGGGATTGTAAATGTCTAAATTCAAATGGATTCTCTTTGGACTGTGGTGTTGATAGACGGACATCACCATCCTTACAGCCACATCCCCAGCATGGCAGAAACATGTTAGATGCTGTTGTTGTGATCATCAGTATTCAGCAGACACGAAACAATCTTTCAGTGCATATTTTTCATTAAATATTTGGAGATTAGGCTGATCTGAATAATGTTCTGGTTGTTTTGCTTCTTGCATGTCACAAAGGAAAACACTGGAGTATGTGTGTGGTTTTATTTTCATCATTTTTAGAGACAAACTGAAGAGAACCATCAGAATGGACCTGTCGCAGACCGGCTGCTGAACTGATTGTACTAGTGTCTGGCTGGTGTTATACATATACATGGAGGTTATGAGCCCTGGCACTGCTCACATTGACTTTGTGTCTCGGCCAGAAAGTCAAAACCTTTTCAAGGGATCCGAGCCAAAACGGCTGAGAGTCTTTGTTTTACAAAACAGGGAACAACCTTCACTGCAGCTCCAGACTCAAAGTCACCTGCAGTCAGTAGAGAGGACGCTCCAACTTATACATTTGTTCTTGTTTAGGAAAACACATTCTTAGCTCCTTTCATAATCAATAATATATAACAACATATGTATTTTCTCGTTAACTTGTGCTGTTGTTAAAGGTAAACAAAAAGGTGCACTGAGCCAAACATTGGCAACGACCAAGAGCCTTTAAAGGGACCCGATTACAAGAAACTAAAACCTGTAGCCTGAGTGTGAGACCACGTCTGAAACATGTAGAAGGTTTTAGTTATGTCACTTGCTTTCTTCCTCTTCTTCTTTGGTACTAATTAGTAAGTCACCTGCCTCACTCTGGTGCTCCTTGATAGTTTATTCATCACAAAGAGGAGGACAAGAGTGCCACACTGTCAGGACTCAAACATCAGCAACTCATCAGCGTTAATTCAGTTTGTGTGTGTGTGTGTGTGTGTGTGTGTGTGTGAGTGAGTGAGCAGGAGCTTATCAGATTTTGTGAGGTCGATCGCCCCGTGTTGTTTACACACAACCCCTCTTGTGTGTGAGAGAGAGTTTTCTGCTCGGCTGCCTCGTCTCTGTTTTTGTGTTTATTCAGATTCAGAGGAGAAGCTGAGCTGCTTCACCTGCTCTGCATAATAACATCCAACTCAAACCTTTGGGCTCATTTACACACAGATGAGTGTTTATAAAGCTACAGTATCAGTACACAGAGGTGAGAGGTGAGGAATCTGTGGATGTCTGGCTGTGAAATCTCATAACTCCCTTCTGTTTCTGAGGGAAAGTCTTCATAATTTTGTCACATCATTCCTGATTTTACTTGCGAATGTCCTTGCTGAGTTTTGAGGACCCAAACGGCTGTTTGAAATGTGCGGCTGTAATCGATATTTTAATCATAACATTGTATCAAATGACATGATGATGAACCTTCAGAGAGCAAACAGCTGAATCTGCAGCTTGTAGGCTTTACAGAGATTTAAAGTGAGTTTCAGCCCATTGTTTATCTGTCCAGCCCAAAACTTTACACAAAATTTACACATATAATACCCCTTCAGTGTGGGCAGGATTCTTAGCAGATAATCATAATCTCCTAAGACCTGAAATTTTGTTTGGTATGCGTCTTTAATTTCTCCTAGCTATTCGGGATCAGTAGAACCCAATAAGAATAAAAAATTAAATATTGTCAATGATAAAAAATGTCCTCAAACCAGTACTTACTAATTAATGGTCTCTTAGCTTGTTACTGTCACTAAAATTGGACAAGTTTGTTGTCGCATCAAACTACAAACTTTATTAATCATAAACAAACAAGTTTCAATCATAAAATGTGATCAGGTTTTGGACCTTGTCCATGTTTGTGGATCAGCTGCAGACTGACTTGGCAGAGATGGCTGCCATCTTATTTTTACATAAATTAGTGTATGTGCTCTTACTACCACTAGATGGCACAAAGAAGTGTCCAAGAATGAGGACAACAGGACTAAGTTAAGCAGAATGAAGTATAAAGGCCCTGACACACCAAGCCGTCAAAGTCGGGCCGTCAGTGAGAGTCTGTCTGCCTAGTTTTTGCGGTGTGTCCTGCACCGTCGGCACTTCGGCGTCGGTCGCTTTTCGGCCGATTGAGCATGTTGAATCGGCGGCAGAGCTTGTTGGTGAGAGAGATCACTCTGATTGGCTGTAGCAAGTGAATCTGCCTGTAGTGAATCAGGCTCCACGTCACTCAGCTGCCTGACAGACCCGCTGCGTCTTCCCACTTTAACCTGAATAACAAACCAGGGCTAGCTGTGAGGCTAGCGGAGCGTTAGCCGCAGCATGACCGGAGGGAAGCGCAGCCAGTTAGCCTCCGCTAGCTTCCCAGCTAGCCCCGGCTCTCCGTTTGGATCCAACTAGAGCACCGAGCCCTGGTTTGTTATTCAGGTTAAAGTGGGAAGAAGCAGCAGGTTTATTGGGCAACTGAGTGACGTGGAGCCTGCGGAGGAAACACCGGGACCATCTGGATGTAATAGTCCGTGGAGATGCTGCGGTGTTCGGCTGCACACATAGGAAACCCCTCAGCTGACAGGACGTACCACTCTCACTCCGCTCTCTCTCACGCAGGCGCAGAACGTACGTGCTACTTGGCCGTTGGATGTAGTCCATGTAGTGTGTTCAAATGCAACTGACACAGGGCGACGTGAGGCGACGTAGACGACGCAACAGTTGGCTTTCGTCGCCGCTAGTTCTTTGATGTCAGTTTGGTGTGTCAGCACCTTTAGGTCCAGTAAACCCACAAAATGTGATGTCAACATAAGAAGACACAGAGTCTCAGGAGGATAATGCTGCTGCATGAAACTGCCGTGACATCATCTTCAGTGCGACAGAAACATAATGTATTCTCTGTTGATCTTTTCATCTGCAACCAAAGAATGATCTGCACTTTGTTAAATGGCCACGGCATAGATTTGTGGTCTTTCTAAAACCTGGTTTTGAGTAGGGATGCACCGAAATGAAAATTTGTGGCCGAAGCCGAAGCCAAATAAAATTAAACGCTTGGCTGAGTACCGAATACCGTTGTTTAGTTTTTCATTAGTTTTGCAAGCGAACCCCCTCCAGATTAGTGTTGTCATGGTACCAAAATTGGGACCCACGGTACGATACCAGTGAAAATATCATGGCTCTGAGTAGTGTCACAATACCACAGCAAAAATGAGGCAGATGTGCCTTTTGTCATTTATAAAAAAATAAATCACTTGTCTATAATACATTGATGATATTTCAATGAAATAAATTACTTATTGACTCATTCATACTTCAAAAACAGCATCTATAAGTGATTAACATAGGGGGAAATCAAAACAAAATAAATAAATAAAATAAAAATCAACCAGCCACCCTCCTCCCCTGACAAGTAAAGAACAGTCCCTTCATAAGTAAAGAACAGTCCCTAAAGTGCGGTGAGGTTTATGGGCCGTTATCTGCTACAAAGAGAGAAATGTGAACGGCTCGTTTCTCCTCTGACACGTCACATACCTGTGTGCCGCCACGGCTCAGCTGTCCAGGTACTTTTGGGCAGTCATGACGCCAAGAAGAGGACATTATTGGAGCCGGGCTTCTCCACCGCCATACGTATTCCTGTCTGTGTCTGTGACCCCCGTTCAACCCACAACCGGCGGGATTCACCATTTCGTTGCTGCTGCTGGATGAAATCTGTACTCACACAGCGTGCTGAATGATTTATTTTGCCTGCACAAAACTATTTTTAGTCACAAATGTGAGTGCGGTGACAGATGGAGTAAAATATCGCCACACTGCCGACATTTTACTCTGTCCGTTACCGCAAGCTGTTTGATTGCGTTATCAAAACACGCCGTTATTATTCGGCCTTGCTTTTCACTTATTCCACCGAATACCGAATGTGTGTTTTTTTGCAATATTCGGCCGAATATATTTGGCTACCGAATATTCGGTGCATCCCTAGTTTTGAGTGAATAAAAATAATTGCAGTCACAGTTGTCGGACACTTGAGTCTTGGGTCAACTCACTTGGAACCTCAACTGAAGTGAAACCAAAAAAAGCACCTGGTAGAAGTACTATCCACAACTTTTGCCAACGGAGAACCAAAAGACTATAAGACCAAGTGGTCATCTCCACGGCTGAGAAATGAAGCCACTTCAGATGAGCTAAAAACTGCAGTACCTCTCGTGGCCAGTTGAGGCTGGCTCCAAGAGCAAGTCAATCCCCTCAGACCCCCATGTTAAAATGCCCAACTTTACAGCAGAAATAAATATGTTTACAGCCTGGTATAAAAAAAAAAAACGGTTTTGGTTGCTATAGCTAATTTTGACATTCATGACAACTGTACAGTGGGTGAATTTTTATAAAACTCACCTGTGAACATTTTATTAAGGCTTAAAGTTACGCATAATTAATGCTGCTTTGAGGGACAGGCTGTATGTGTTACACCCCTGAATGGGGGAAGACATAACTTGAGTTAAAAACAACAGCAATTGTTCACCTCTCAAGTCAGTATTTTTAATGACTCAAATAACAATTCAAAATAGGGATACATATGAGCAATAACACAGAAAACCACATTACCTGAATGGGGGAAGACATAACTTGAGGTAAAAACAACAGCGACTGTTCAGCTCTTAAGTCAGTATTTTTAATAACTAAGAGTCAGTCATCAATAGCACCCGTACAGGTTCTATACCGAAAAAGACATCACTAACTCAATTACCCTGTCTGTCAAAATAAGACCACAGAATAGTAAGTAATATGAAAAACACAATAGTTTACATAACATACAAATTAAGAGTGTGTTACTTTATACTTTATATAGCAACCACTACATATGCAAGGCATCACCACAGTCTATGAGTCAGATTCACCCCTCACTTCTTGTCCAAATAAGGCCACTTCTGATTCCAAAAATCCAAGATGGTGATGTCCAGATGCTGAACCCAAGGCTTCAGAGACGGAGACCACAATCCAGTGGATGACATCACAGTGGTTACACCCCTTCAGAGCTAAAATACAGTAAATATTTGACTTACATTCATCAATTCTTGCGTGATAAATGTCGTGTAAATTCAGTTCATTGGTATTATTGACAGAAAGTGTGTTGGTAATATTTGTCACTGATGGGACTCTGTAGAATATGTAGACCATAGACTGTATAGGGGACCTAGAGTTGTCTTGCTTTGGTCCGAATCAGGGACTAATTTTGTTGCAAAGCTGCATAATTGCCAAAGATTGGTTCATGTTCTCACGGCAGCATTTACAAGCAGACCAGATAAAATGCCTTGCGTGAGAAAGCTGCTCTTGATTGGTCGGAATTTCCATGCAGGAAAAATCCAGGAAGTAAACAAAACGTTGAAGAAGAGTACACTTTCAAGACAAATGCAACACTTTCTAATATCACAGTGGAGGGACAACTACGCAGGTTGATTTTAGTGCTGGTCATTGTGTACTATATTGCGTGTGTAACATAGTTAGTAAGGCCTGGGTTAAATCCAGCTAAATTTGATAATAGTGACATTACGTGTGCCCTTTTTTTATTCATTTCGTGTGTCTAATGCCCTCTATACACTGTGCGATTTTAGCAATCTTATAAGACCATTGCATGACACACTGTGAGACGTGGATCTAATAAACTTTGGTACGATGTCAAGTTTGATGTGTGCAGATTGTACGATGGCCGTTTACTACTGAATCGCAGGTTATGACGTATGTCAATATGCAACGTCATCAGCGCGCACCGCGTACGTCATCCATCTGCGCCACCAGAGGTAGCTTGCTCACCTGGAACTTGCAGTTTCTCCGCACTTTCCTTCCATGCAGCGTCTTTTTCTCTCGCGGTCCTGATAGCAGCTGGAGGAAACATCAAATAAACAAGGCTTCTGCTGCCACAGCTCCACCAGACTTTCCTCTTTCTGGGAGTTCCACAGACGTCTTTTTGTTCGTTTTACCTCCATGGCAAGCCATCATTTGTTTGGGTTTAGCGCCGGTGTCGCGGTGACCATTGTGTCATTTCGTGCTGCATATCTATTGGTTGATTAGCAGACGCAGGTCGTAGCAGCTGTCACACTGTGAGATAGTCATCCTAAATTTCTGACACTGTCAGAATTTTATCTTAGATTATCTTTGGTCGCAAGACTTTGACAACAGCCATCCTGGAACCTGTCTGACAGTGCGATGTAAGACCACCGTTTTAGAGCCACGACCAAAGATATCGCCATGTTTCTCCCACGATGGTCATCTTTCGTCTGGGACAGCCCAAAATCGCACAGTGTATACTAGCCATAAGATATATTTATGCTGTTGAGATGCTTAAAGCTCAGAATACATTCAGTTTGAGGGAGCAACAGGGCCACCTGCTGTCAAAACTCAGTATCAGTGTGAGGTAGTGAATAGCGAAAGACTGTGGGTAAAATGTCATGTGGATTTCCATGAGGTAACTGGCTCCTCAATGTTTGCGGAAAAATATAAAGTTAACTTACTCAAAAAGCACATAGAAGTAGAGCTGGCTTTGTCTGGTTGTATATTCATTGTTTGCCATTAAGTTCACCATGTCTTTATAAAGTTAAATGTTTTATTATTTTTACTGCCGGTAAACATTTTTGTGTGCTGTTGTTAGCTATAGAGCATGAGTGGGTTATCTATACAAGGTCACTTAACACCAACGTCCTTTGCTATTTATCCCAGACTTATGAAGGGTTTCCATGAATAAACTGTTACCACCATTTGCAAGCTCCGAGTGGTTCATTAAACAGTAGAAGGCAAGGCAAACCATGCAGTTTGAAAACAAGGTGTGGCTTTAACTAGAAAACAATGTTTTGATGCATTGGATGCGCTGAATGTGCATATTAAGGCAGTTCAGGAGGAGGTGCACATTAATAATCCTCCAGGACTGTAACATGCTCATGCTTGTTTAACCCAAACAATGTGTCATGTGACTGCAGTTGGTTCGGATTGAGGTCGGGACACGTTGAACAAGTGAACCACACCAGAGTTTGTTTTTAACTAGACTGAGACCACCTCTTCAAGAAGGTCTCAGTCTGGGTGTTTTGGTGCACACCTGAGTGTGATTGCTGTGTTCACACCTGCCCAAATGAACCACACTTAGGGGGTAAACAAACTTGAGCTTGACTGAACCAAACCAAACAGGGCAGGTGTGAAAGCACTCTAAAAGAAGTGGATGTAGCCACTGTGACATTGCTCATTTGGTTATGGACTCCCATTTTGATGCCTCAAGTTTAACATTTTGACTGTTGCCACCTTACACGTACTTTATATTAAATCGACGCATAGCTTACGGCGTAGGCTCCAAATGGGACCAATTTATACAATGAATGAATGAATGAATGAATTTTTATTATTGTGTCATGCACAAAGTGCCCAGCCCAAACAGGCTTACAAGACACCAATAATCAACAAAAACAGACCAGAAACCAGAGTAGAAACATAAATTACAATTAATGTTGGACAAATATCCTATCCTGACGCTTCTTCCATGCTTTAGAAACAAAATTAGCCAACTTATAGACATTAAAATTAAACAACCATTCCATTTTATCGTCATCAGACCCCCAGAACATTTCTAAATTTTGAACGAATAAATCACTGAATATCTGTGTTCTTAGATCATCATAGAAAGGACAATACAGAAGAAAATGCGATTCGTTCTCAACTTCTCCCAAATCACACACTTCACATAATCTATCGTCCTCCTGGAGGTTTTTAAATCTGCCGACTTCGAGGTTCAGAGGGAGGATTCCTGTTCTCAACTGTGCAATTAAAGATCTTTGGCTTCTCGTTAGATTTACAGTAACATAGGATTCAGGGCCAAAGTTATGTTTAATTTGAATATACGTTCGTAATTTTGGTTTTAATAAAATCTCATTTAGCCATTTGATCTCAAATCCATCAAGTAACTTTTTTCTGATGGCATCTATGCTGCATGTTAAATTATTGCTATATATATATATATTGTAAATCAGCTTCTCCAAAAATGTAATGAATCTCCTTAACCCATGGTGATTTGTGCAATTTACTCCAAAGAAAAACTTTCTTATTAACTCTGTTATCTGACATATTGAGCAGACGATTCCACATTCTTATCATTTCACATTTGCGTCTTATTGAACCAGGAATCCAACCCAAATCACCCTGAACAGCCAAAATAGGGGCAAACTTATGAACACCTAAGAAGCAGCGTGCAGCTCTGTTTTGAATAGAGTCTGCCACTTTACAGTCTTTAAAACCCCATATCCCTGAAGCATAATTTAATATAGGAGAGACACATGCATCGTAGAGTTGTGAATAAGTAGAATATCCAAGATCTCTACATATTTTAAGCTTGTTAACAACAGATCCTAGAGCTCTCCCAGCTGAATCCATAAGACTTTTGTTCCAGCTTCATAAGTCATAAATTCATCAAAAACAAATCCCAAATATTTATATTCAGGTGTAAATTCCAGTGTTGCAGAACCAAAAGTTATTATCTTCTGACTTCTTAAAATACATTTTTTCCTAAAATGAATTATCTGTGTTTTGCTTCGATTTATTGATAACCTCCATCTGCAACACCAGACCTTTAACAAATGTAACATCTTCTGTAAATCATCCTCAGATTCAGCCAGGAGAGCAATATCGTCCGCGTACAATAGAATACCCACAGTTAAATTGTCCAGATGTAAACCCAAATTAGAGTCTTTGATTTCAAGAGCCAAATCATTAACATATATGGTAAACAAAGTAGGGGAAAGAATATCACCTTGTTTAACACCAAAAGGAGTACTAAACCAATCTGTTTGTATATTATTTACTTCTATACAAGCAACTGGACAACTATACAATGATTGTAATGCTTTATAAAATCTGCCATCCACCCCTGCGTTTAGAAGTTTTAAATGAAGTAAATCTCTCTGAACCCAATCAAAAGCCTTTTGAAAATCAACAAAACAAACAAAAGTACATTTATTTTCCGCAAGCCTTGTTCTGACAATAGTTGAAAGTGAGTGAATATGATCAATGCAGGCTCGTTTTTTCCTAAAACCATTCTGCTCATCAACTAAATACTCAATAGATTCCAAATACTTTGTTAGCCTAACATTCAAAATGTTAGAATATAATTTATACACTGTACTGAGAAGGCTAATTCCCCTGTAATTTAGGGGTATTCTTGGATCATTTTTAGCTGATTTCAGAATGGGCTTAATAATAGACTTATACCAACTAGAAGGAACAATACTATGTTTAAAACAAAATTTAAATAAACAAAAAAGCACGTTTAGGAGTGATGGTGACTTTAATACTTCATTCGGAATTTCCTCCACGCCAACGGCTTTCTTTAACTTTGCCTGGTCTATAGCAGTTCTCACTTCCTCCAGAGTAATATCCGAATTCAGAAATATATTTGATGAATACCCATATTGATTCATATGTCTCTCCAGATCATCTTTTAACTCACATGCTTGTCTAAAAAAAGTTATCATCAAAGTCAGCAGGAATATGATTTCCTGAAAATAAATCAGCAAAATCTTGCTCCCATTTTTTGAGTACAACCTCTTTTCTAGTTTCAAGAGAATTATCAGTTAAGACAACCTCCATAGGAATTTTCTGGAGTCTCCTTGGTCCTAATTTATTAAGCTCTCTCCAGAGCTGTTGTGGATTATTAGTTTGTAAGTAATCAAACTTTAATGACTGTCCTCTCCAAAACTTCCTTTTATAGGATTGTAAATTCTTATCAAACAGGAGTTGTGCTTGCCTGTATTTATCTTTTATTGCTGTCTGCTTGGACGATCAGTACACCTTACAAATTTTCTTTCAGCCATTTTCCTTTCATTCCACAACCTTCTAAGATGGGAGTTCCAATAGGGCTTCGAACACCTTTTCCCATAAGCCTCCGACTGATTTAATTTTCTTGGTTGGCATGTATCCATTTCACGATTTAAGAAGTTGCAAAACTGATCATACCATACATCTACATTACTCTGTGTACTTTCGCAACTTTCAAGTTGTCTAATAAACTCCAACAATGCAGAACGACACTTATTTGATGATAGAAAATTATCAGGAAAAGTTCTACTTCGCTTTTTCGGTTGAGCAACAAGTGTATTTTCCTCTCCTATATAACTGCCAACCTTAAATTTTAACATTAATAAGGAGTGATCAGGTAAATGACATCTTTCTCCAATGAGAGCAATATAAGTTGCATCACTACTGTCCAAGAGATCTGTCGAAGTAATTACTTTAAAATCAACACAAGACTGTAGGCAATCATGAGGTGTTAGTATATAATCCACCACAGCTTTTCCTCGCACTGATATAGATGTAAAGTTGTCATTTTCTTGATTAATTCTGCCATTTAAAACACAGCATTTAGAATCTCTGAGAAAATCAAGAAAAGATTCTCCGTGGCTGTTAATACTCAAATCTATGGCAACTCTTGGTGGGACATTGTCTAAACCTTCTATACAATCCTCTCTATCAGCAATATGGCTATTAAATTAAAAAAATATATAAATGACAACGACATAAAAATAATAAAATTGAGTAATTAGATAACTGAAAAATGTATTACAATCTCTTCCCCTTACAGAGCCCTCTGGAGACAAATAACAAGAAAAGATTACAAAACTATACTGCAAATCTCGGTGTTCAAATCGCACCCCAATAATACCCTCCATGGATTTATCCACAACTTCAATCTTAAAATGTTAAATCTTAATCTTAAATCTTAAAAGTTCATTTTTAACCAAAACTCCAACTCCACCGGAGCCCTCTGGAGCTCTTAAATGCCTGTTTCTGTTATTTCCAAACCAAGAATAACCAGCTATCTCAATCACACTATCCCCGGATAGGTGTGTTTCATTTAGAGAAATTATATCTGGATTAAGAGACCGTAATAATAAAGCTCTAAGCTTACAGTTTGAAGTAGTCCATCCATTAATGTTCCAGTGAACCAAAGACAAACAGGAGAAATCAACAGCACTTTCTGGTTCGGGTTGGGCTGCAACTTCTCAGCGTCTCCTTGCTGCAGCGGACCGACGATCACCTGTCGCACCTGCAGCTGCCTCTGGTGATTCTCGCTTGATATGAGCCTCCCATTACCCGATATGTAGAAATCCTTCCCGGCCGGCAGATCCCGCAGTAATGTTTTAAAGTTCAATTCCATAATTCGATCTGAATGAGACTTTGCCGAACGGACATACACCTTTGCAAACTGCGTGTTGGATTTCAGGTTGTGTTTCCCACGCAGCACGTCCACCTTCTCCCTCACGGAGGCAAACGCGGCTCTCACAACTCCTAGGCCCGGGCCTCTGGATCGCAATCTCTCCATTGCAATTTGTGTCTGGATCTGTTCACAAGCACAACACACCTCCAATAACTCTCTTAGCTTTTTGGGCAAATCTTCATGTTCGTCATATGGTAACCCCATAATGACGATCGACACGTCGGGATCAAACTTTCTGGAAGCGCTCGAGTTGCTTGATTGTAGTTTATCCTCCAGCTGGTCCAGGCGTGATTTCAATGCACTGATTTCTAAATCAATATTTTCTTGTATTTCTTTCACACACTTCTTGAGCTCTCCTTTCAGGATCTTTTCCAGGGAACCATACAATCCATCCACCTTGCTGTTCAGCTGTTTCTCAATATTATCCATTTTCATTTCATTTCTTTCAGCAACACATTTGTGTCTTTGTCCTCATCTTTGTCCTGCGCACGATTGCGCGTTTGAATTGGTTTCTCAGCCATAAAGTTATCTTTAGGAATATTTCCCACAGAAATTGAAGTATAGCCACAAATTTACCACTGAGTAACTTGTAGTATGGCTTTATCTATAATATAACTCTCATTAAATCACATTAAATCACAAACGTTTGTCAGAGACACGCGCCTACGTCTGGCTTCTGGCGGCCATTATACAATGTAAAATGCCATAGGCTTATGCTAATAATGTTAGCATGTTGTGTTTGTGGGGAAAATGTGTCCAGATTAACACAAGTGTCTATCTGTGAATGCTGCGAGTTGTAGTGAAGTCAATTTGTGTACTTGTTTTTCAAATTGTCTCTATTAAGCCATGTTTAATGTGTGTTTTGAGTGTGTTTTGAATCAACTAAACTTTACAGCACTTCACAGAAGCCTCTACTGCCGACTAATGTTTTGGAGGTGTAGCTGCAGAGTGACACAGACACATCACCACAGAAGTCAAAATGCTCACAACGGAATAGGCGATGTGCGTAGGCTACGTGCGTAGGGTCTGCTCACAACCATAAATCTCCTTTTAGTTTTATGGATCCAGAAGTGACCATATTTGGACAAGAGGGAGGAGCAAGGGGTGGATGGAGGACACCGCCATGGTAGCAACTTGTCAATAACAAAGTAGCCAAGCCCTAAAGCATCCCGTTTTGTGGTCTACTTTACTCTAAATGGGACTATAATTAATAAAATGAACATTATGCTTTATTAAAGAAGGCTTGAAACTTGTGACTGAGCCCATAAACTCATTAGGAAAATATTTACTGAGGTAATAAATCAAGCGAGATGTAGGGTCATTTTCTCATAGACTTCCTTACAATTAGACTGATTTATGCTCTCATCAAAGCCAGACTCCACTGACTACAGTTATTTTACTTTGCTGAACATGGAAGCTGCTGGTCTACCGCTGCCTTTAGTGTTTAGATTGTTTGTGTTATTGTGTGACTTTGATGTTTTAACGTTTTAATTCAGATTTACCAAAGTCTGATAATAACACAAACAAACTGACTGATCAAAGCAGTTGTGAACCAGCAACTTCCATGCTCAGTGAGCTAAAATGACTGTTTTTTTGTCAATGGAGTCTGGCTTTGATGATTACATGGATAAGTTTCATTTCAGTTCAGCTCCCTGTCAGAAGGGGCTGTCTGTTTGGGAAGCACTGAGCATAAAATTGGTATAGTATTGATGCTGTAAAATCCATCCATCCATCCATCCATCCATCCATCCATTTTCATGACCACTTATCTTGATGGTCGCGGGGCAGGCATGGGGGCTGGAGCCTATCCCAGCTGAC
Source organism: Epinephelus fuscoguttatus (assembly GCF_011397635.1). Taxonomy (NCBI): domain Eukaryota; kingdom Metazoa; phylum Chordata; class Actinopteri; order Perciformes; family Serranidae; genus Epinephelus; species Epinephelus fuscoguttatus. Next base: position 7,438,144 of record NC_064768.1, on the reverse strand, counting down.
ATTGGGCGAGAGGCACGGTACACCCTGGACAAGTCACCAGACTATCACAGGGCTGACAACAGCTGACAGGGCTGTTGTAAGATATGGACCTCTTATCGTGTGAGAAAAACAAAGATTTCTTAACATATTAAGCGTGTCATGCAGTGAGTACAAACAACAAAAAAGGATCATTCTGGGGATGACATTTTCTTTTAAAACCCCTAAAGACATGGTTTCTTTTTTTTCTCACTTTAATCTTTATTATAACATTTTTTTGTAACATTGACATGTCAATTATAACAGCATAATAAAATTATAAAATAATAAGAGCTAATGAAATAAAAACTGTTTAGGTAAATATACATTTTTACAGCCTTATGGATTAGTGTATCTATTGATTAGCATCCCAGTTATCCCAGTTCAGTGTTGTCTTTTTTAGTCCATTTCTGTCTAGTTTATTTTACTTTATTTACTTTTTTTTAATAATCCCCCTGAGGGGAAATTCAGTGTTTTCACTCTTGCTTGTCAATTGCACACAGGTCCGAAAGACACACCCATGCACAAACAGGACCTATACATGCACAAAGTGGAGAGATGTCAGAGTGAGGGGGCTGCCCTTGGTGAGGCGCCCCGAGTGGTTTGGGGTTCGGTGCCTTGCTCAAGGGCACCTTGGCAGTGCCCAGGAGGTGAACTGGTACCTCTCCAGCCACCAGTCCACACTCCATATTTGGTCCGGACGGGGACTTGAACAGACGACCCTCTGGTTCCCAACCCAAGTCCCTATGGGCTGAGCTACTGCCGCTCAGTATGTGTGCCAATTTCTCCAGTGAAAAGATTTCTTCCACAGTTATTAGCCACTGGTCCTTCGTTGGTGGTGTTTCCTTACTCCAGTTCCTAATGATAGTTTTCTTGCTTGCTAATAGCAATATTTTGATAAAATATCTTTCACTAGCGATAACATTTCTTCCAGAAAACTTACATAGATAAAGCACCAAACAACTGTTAGGAACCTCATATTCTAGTATGCGCTGAAGCTCTTTACATACCATTTCCCAAAATACAGTTATTTTCTGACATTTCCAAAAACAAGATAGTGGTCTACATCAAAGAAGCTGCACTCTCACCAACATTTCTGGCAACTATGGAAACGCTTACTTTTCAGTTTTGGTGTAATAAAGAAACCAATCAGGTTATTCCACGAGAATTCTCTCCGGATTTGTGAATTAGTGGTTGAATGGTATATCTTCCCCATATTATGCCAATCTCTGTCTGAAATTTCTACATTGAGTTCTGTCTTCCATTTCAGTCCTTGATATAATGCCAAAATTACTCATGTTATTTTTCTTATATGCTTTAATTATGATTTGGATAACACCATTCACCTGCTTGGAAGAATCTGATTTGATTTCCATCCCTTAATTTAAGGTATCTATAAAATTAATGCGTTCCCAATTTGTGTTGAACTTTCAGATTTTCAAAACTCTCCAGCTCCCCATCCTTTTCCAAAACACACCAAGCTGTTTTTCCTTTTGCTCCCCATTGCTTACATCCTTGATCATATTTTGCAGGTTTGAAATTTCTGAAGTCTTGGTTTCAAATATTAAGTATTTATGAATAACATTATAATCTTGAAACTAAATAAGCAACATTCGAAGAAAAAGTGTAAACAGATTTGACTGACAGTCGCCTGGCAACATTATCGATCTCTTTCCTGAAAAAGGCTACCGATATCTCCACCATGAGCTTATTTATTGGATTACATTATGTTAAGGTATGACAAATAAATATAAATATAAATATAAATATAAATATATGAAACATCATCAGATGCTATGCAGAGAAAGGGAAGGAAAAGTTTGAAATAAACCAGATTTATACATTTTACTGTTGTCATACATCATCTTCACCACATGAGGGCAGCATTTAGTCAGTGTAAAAGCAGAGTGCTGCATGTTGAGAGGGGAGCTAAAACGTTTTTCATCCCCTTCAGCTGTCAGTCAGACAGCTCTGCTTAGAGGTCAAAGGTCACTGCAGGGAGAAGAAGAGAAAAAGAATAAAGAGAAGATTTGTACAGATAATGTTCACTATGTACTGCTGTCTTGGTTTCAGACTGTAATTCCAATAAAACTCATTAAAAATCTAAACAAAGAGAAGCAACATCTTCTGCTCACACTGTAATTTAACTGTAGATGTAATTATAATCAACCTCATCAGAACTTAAGAACCGTAATTACTGTATTTAACCACTCTGAGCTCTTGTGATGATGACAGGCTATCATGAGTGTCCTCCCTGCAAACTAACAGCTGGTATTTATGATGGTTTTAAAGGTGAAGTCACATATTTCTTATTTTATCTTTGAAACTATCAGCTATTTTTTTGTGAAACTCTACACACTAACCACGGCACCTCACAGCAAACCAGCAAAGCATTACACATCTCTTGCGTAAGCAAACAATTGCAAAGCTCTTTAAACTCTTTTTGCATCAGTACAGAGCACACAAGCCATCATCTGAATAAGCACACAAGCACCAGCTTCACTTTGATAGTATAGATTTTTAAAAAGTAAGGCTTTTGCTTTTTCTCTTTGCAGGGCAAAGCAGTTTGCTGTTGTAATACATGTAATAAACAGAAATACACAGAGGTATCCAAACATGTAAAGTGTAGTACAATCATAACACAATACAAATAAGGGGGAAAAGTTATTGATCATTATCAAACTGAACTAAACCTCCTCAAACAACAAAGGCACAGTAGAAGAAAAGAAAAATATTTGTGTTGGCAGAAAAAAGGGAAGGAAGGAAATATGTTTAGATGCACCAGACATCCAGAAAAACTGACCTTACACTAAGCCCCGCCCCTTTGTGATGGTCTGCCAAGCTGTTGAGGTGAGCATGGAGCCCACACTGTAACTAACTTTTTTTTTGAAAAATGAAATAGTGATTCCAGAGAGAAGCAGACAGAGGAGTGTACAAAGTGTGTTTGAAGGATATATCCAGGATGTCAAACTGACTGAGCAGCAACAACAGGTTAAAAAGACAAAGACAGTTAGAAGCTAAAGCTGAACTATAGGCTACAGATCACAGTGTAAAAGTGATCCACCACATCACTGGTGATCATGACAGAGGACAATGAATATAAAGGCAAACTTCGCTGATAATGAACCAGCTGTGTGGCATCACAGTGTGTGCAGATGAACAGTGTTTGGCTTCAGCTTGTGCTGCTGCCAGCACCCGATCCTCCTCTGTCGCTGGACGGGCAGGGATCTGCAGGGGAAGTCAAACAATGTTCATCTGCGTACAGTGCCATGACACAGCTGGTTGAACATCAGCAAAGTTTCCCTGCTTCCCTTCACTGGCTCCTGTACAGCAGGGTCGGTCTTTTTTCACTGTTATAATCATTAAAAGCAAAAGCAGCATGTGTATACATTCAGTAGGCTATATGCTCAGTAGCTAGCTAGCTAACACTATACTTTTCAGGGTTTGATTTTGGTTTTGGAACAGGGAGGAAATGTACATATTTTTCCAACCTCTCCAGGTAACAAGTATCGACGTGCCCCAGGCACAACATTTAGCTCCAAATCTACAAAACCAGCCTGAAAATGAAGGAAATCAGCTCAGCTGTGTTGTTGTTGGACCCTGATCTGAGCTGGCCCAATGCTACGTTATGACTGGCCAGTCTGCGTCCGGGGGCGGGACTTGGTGATCAATTCCACTTGGTGTAAACATGATAGATTACTTAAGAGGAAGGACAACTACACGTGGAATTTAAGGTTAATTAAGTTAAAAGCAAGCAATAGAGGAAGAAAATTCAATTAGAGGCAGAGGAAGGAGATTTAGGACCAATAAATGATCATCAATTCATTTGTCCACTGAGGACTAATAGTTAAAGGAGGATTCCTCCTCACTTAATTTCCCCCACCAGGCCAAAGAAAGCTCACTGCAGCTCCTTCAGTGTGTTGTCTTTTTAATTTAACATGTGATGTTTGCGGAGCTGGAAGATGGTCCGAACACTTTGATCAGTGTTTAAATCAGTGTTAGAAGTCACAGCAGGAGACTGGACTCTCAGCTGCAAAGAGTTTATGTTCATACTCGTGAACTGTGGTTCTGCTTCATAAATGTCAGATCGTTTTGAGATGCTGCAGCCACGGACAGATTATAAAGAAAGATCTCTTTCTCACTTCTTTCTCTCAGCTTTGTCCTTATATACTCTCTAAGTTCACACTTGGATACTAGGATAGTTCTTATGTTTTAAAGTGGGGCTGTTTAAGGTATTAACCCTGTGTCATTTCAAAGTCGTGGAAATCTGGTGCTTGGGCAGTGACTTCCGGTGTCAGACACCAACAAAAAAAAAAAGAAATCCTTTGGTGTTGGAATGATGCATGGCCAGCTGTCGTTATAGTTAAATGTCGCCCAGCAGGTTCAGGATTTAACGCGATAGGATAAGAAGCAAAGTTAAAGGGATAGTGCACCCAAAAATGGAAATTCAGCCATTATCTACTCACCCTCATGCCGACGTAGGCCCTGGTGAAGTTTTAGAGTGCTCACATCCCTTGCGGAGATCAGCAGGGGCAGCGGCTAGCACACCTAATGGTAGACGGCACCCCAGACTAACGTCCAAGAACACAAAATTGAATCCACAGAGTATCTCCATACTGCTCATCTGTAGTGATCCAAGTGTGCTGCAGCCCCGACATAAAAAGTTGTTTAGAAAAACGTCATATGAACTCTGTTTTTAGCCTCACTGTAGCCTGTAGCTCTGACTACTTCTCTGTGCTCTGCGCTGAATTTTCATTTTTGGGTGCACTATCCCTTTAAGGCGGTGAAAGTCCCAGTAGTTGGGTGGGAGGAGTGGTGTATGGGTCGAACAACTACCGATTTTCACCTTGGAGAGTTGTGTTTGTCTCCTGTAACATTACAAAGCCAAACCCTGTTCTTTTTTCCTAAACCCAACCATGTGTCTTTGTTGCTTTCACCCAACCATGTGCGTTAGTTGTTGAAGGACAAAAAAACGTCCATTCGCAGTGTTGTACTGACGTAGCGCGTTTATTTTGAAATACACTGTATGCATACGGTAAATTTCTTGTGAAAACGAAAGCGTATTTTGAAAGAAGACAAGGCATGTAACAGGCAGAAGCTGACACAGCGCCCCAGATATACACTGCTCAAAAAAATAAAGGGAACACTTAAACAACACAATGTAACTCCAAGTCAATCACACTTCTGTGAAATCAAACTGTCCACTTAAGAAGCAACACTGATTGACAATCAATTTCACATGCTGTTGTGCAAATGGAATAGACAACAGGTGGAAATTATAGGCAATTAGCAAGACACCCCCAATAAAGGAGTGGTTCTGCAGGTGGTGACCACAGACCACTTCTCAGTTCCTATGCTTTCTGGCTGATGTTTTGGTCACTTTTGAATGCTGGCAGTGCTTTCACTCTAGTGGTAGCATGAGACGGAGTCTACAACCCACACAAGTGGCTCAGGTAGTGCAGCTCATCCAGGATGGCACATCAATGCGAGCTGTGGCAAGAAGGTTTGCTGTGTCTGTCAGCGTAGTGTCCAGAGCATGGAGACGCTACCAGGAGACAGGCCAGTACATCAGGAGACGTGGAGGAGGCCGTAGGAGGGTGTTACAACCTGGCTCAGGATTGCAACAAAGGAGGGAGTCCACACACAATGAAGTCAATAATTTAAGTGTTTTATTATAAAACCACAAGAAACCTAGTGAGATATGGAATGTATCTGTAGTCAGGCATGTGAATGCATCAATGTGTGTATGTGGGTGTAAAAAAGGTAAAAAGCAGAAGTGCAAACCCAAACCATAGTTGCAGCAGCCCAGCCAGAGAGAGAGCCATCTGAAGAGAGCAGCCCTTCTTATGCCCTCTCAGCTCCTCCCAGCTCTCAGGTGCAACTAATCTCAATGACGACCCACCCAGTCTCTGGATAAACAAGTCCAGAGCACCTGGATGGGCCGTCACAAGGGCAACAACCCAGCAGCAGGACCGCTACCTCCGCCTTTGTGCAAGGAGGAACAGGAGGAGCACTGCCAGAGCCCTGCAAAATGACCTCCAGCAGGCCACAAATGTGCATGTGTCTGCTCAAACGGTCAGAAACAGACTCCATGAGGGTGGTATGAGGGCCTGACGTCCACAGGTGGGGGTTGTGCTTACAGCCCAACACCGTGCAGGATGTTTGGCATTTGCCAGAGAACACCAAGATTGGCAAATTCGCCACTGGCGCCCTGTTCTCTTCACAGATGAGAGCAGGTTCACACTGAGCACATGTGACAGACGTGACAGAGTCTGGAGACGCCGCGGAGAACATTCTGCTGCCTGCAACATCCTCCAGCATGACCGGTTTGGCAGTGGGTCAGTAATGGTGTGGGGTGGCATTTCTTTGGGGGGCCGCACAGCCCTCCATGTGCTCGCCAGAGGTAGCCTGACTGCCATTAGGTACCGAGATGAGATCCTCAGACCCATTGTGAGACCATATGCTGGTGCGGTTGGCCCTGGGTTCCTCTAATGCAAGACAATGCTAGACCTCATGTGGCTGGAGTGTGTCAGCAGTTCCTGCAAGGAAGGCATTGATGCTATGGACTGGCCCGCCCGTTCCCCAGACCTGAATCCAATTGAGCACATCTGGGACATCATGTCTCGCTCCATCCACCAACGCCACGTTGCACCACAGACTGTCCAGGAGTTGGTGGATGCTTTAGTCCAGGTCTGGGAGGAGATCCCTCAGGAGACCATCGGCCACCTCATCAGGAGCATGCCCAGGCATTGTAGGGAGGTCATACAGGCACGTGGAGGCCACACACACTACTGAGCCTCATTTTGACTTGTTTTAAGGACATTACATCAAAGTTGGATCAGCCTGTAGTGTGTTTTTCCACTTTAATTTTGAGTGTGACTCCAAATCCAGACCTCCATGGGTTAATAAATTTGATTTCCATTGATAATTTTTGTGTGATTTTGTTGTCAGCACATTCAACTATGTAAAGAACAAAGTATTTAATAAGAATTTTTCATTCATTCAGATCTGGGATGTGTTATTTTAGTGTTCCCTTTATTTTTTTGAGCAGTGTATGACGAGGTTGGAGTAAGAATGCGTTGGAGGTATCCATGATCAGTGTATTACCTAACCTAGATGTCAGTTGCCACGCCCCCCAGTTTGGAGAAGCAGACAGTAGTTGTGCCAAATAAGCCGTGCAATGTACTGCTGTGGACAGGGACATCAGCAAAACATTAGCATAGGTGCCTAAAACAGTTACTATCAATTTAAGTGTACACTATATTGAGATAATTTTCACCACTTTTCCTTTCCGTCAGACAGCCGTTTCCATCCAGTTCCCCAGCCATGCTCTTGTTTTACTTTCTTTCATTTAACCTCTCTGAACACAGGATTTGTTAGTCTACCACTGCCTCAGTCAGTTAGTTAGTTGGTTTTATTGTGTGACTTTGGTGAATCTGAACTAACCCTTTTACACATTACAGTCACACAGTCACACTTTTCGCAGTGTAGTGTGACTTTTAATAGAACAATATAGCAGCTTCAGTTACCCGTCACAGCTTTTCTTTGCTGCCAGACAGCAATTTCAGACAGGGAACTGAAGCTGTTACATTGCTCTCTTTAAAACCAGACTCCACTGAGAAAATCAGTGATTTAACATCTCTGAACACAGGATATGTTGTTCATATGCCTCAGTCAGTTAGTTTGTTTGTGTTAGTGTGTGACTTTGGTATGTAAAAGACTTAGTTCAGATTCACCAAAGTCTGACAATAACATTAACTAACCAACTAAAGGCAGTGGCAGACCAACAACTCCTGTGCTTAGCGAGCCAAAATTACTGTTTTTCTCCATGGAGTCTGGTGGCTTTGACAAAAGCATAGATGGAAAACTTAAGCTGTTAAATGCTTCAGTTCTGTTTTAACGGGTGGTCTGCAGTGAAAGCAGAGAAAATATTCTAAATATTGCATATACTTAAACTGATATTGATTTTGTTTTAGGTGGCCAAAATGTATTTTGTTGTTGCCCCCGTCCATAGCAGTACAGCTTCTGTGTCAGTACACTTGTCTGCTTCTCCAAACTGGGGGCGTGCTAACAAACATCTACTGTTGGTAATACAGAGTCAATGGATAAGTACCTCATACAACTCACTTCAAAAAATACAAACTATCCCTTTAATAATATCTCAATAGAAACTTTTGCAAACACTGGCCTGAACTAAGATACAACATTTACAAAAACTAAATTATTTTTTACTTTAAAGATTTATTTTTCTGTGAAGTTTGGGTGCCAGAGAGTGAACACAGACTGCACCAAGAGTCTAACAATCTTTGCATTCAATCTGAAAGCACCTTAGATCTCAGACAAGATGCTTGTGAGTCAAATATTCAATTAACTGATAAAACTGCTGTTCAAAGATACAAAAATAAAAGCCAAGTTGTAAAGAAAATATCTAACGTTTGCAATGAATTCCTCAGGTGCCTCTGCTGAGAGTTGCTCTGAATAAAAACATTCCATTAATGACTTAAATGTTACTGAAGCAGCTACAGTACAAACAGTTGTCACATAAAGAGACATGAAAGCAGCTCGGACGCAGAACGTTTCCGTAGTAACGCAGGAGATAATTGATTTCCCAGCCCACGTCTCACTCTTATCTACACTTCAGATCATATTTACACCCGAGATGCTCCTGCTGAGAGGAGGCACTCTACACGGCTTCCACTTCCTGTTCACACACTGATGCACCCCTATCAGTGTGTGTGTGATAATCCTCCTGCAGTACAGCTAATTTCAATGGCTGTTGTAGCATCAACATCCCAGTTACAAGCCATTTTATAAATGGTGGTGACTGATTGGAAATGTAGCCTAAAAGAAGTAGTAGTTTTAAAGAAAAAAAGTATTTATTTTTTTTTTAAAAAAAAAAAGCACTTCTTATGAATTAAAATGAGATTCTCACTTTGGGAAAATAAAATTTAAAAAAAAAAATAAAAGTTTGATGTGATTCATTCTGTTTTCACACTTTGAACCACGACCACTTCCGATGAAGAAGCCGACTCAAATCAACTATTTTTGAGATCAAAAACAAATTTTAAAAGGTCAAAAGGGTAAGAGAGGAAGAGAGACCTGCTCATGTAAAGTATATCAAAAAAAAGTACAATTTATAATTCAAGCACTCTGTAGTTTACATGTGACTCTACCTTGAGTTAAGACTCTCTGAAACATCAGCAGCAGCAGCTCATTGATATTTTTCCAGAGTTTTCTCTGCATTTTATCCCCTTTTTTCATCACAAGTGGATCCCCCCTCCTCTGGAACAATCTCCCTGGGGTGGTCAGACCAAGGAGGGGTGGCTGTGGCTCAGAAGGTAGAGTGGGTCGTCCACTATTTGGAAGATTGGTGGTTTGACCCCAGCTCCCCCAGAGTGGGCAAGATACTTAACCATAAATTCTCCTGATGGTGTGCATGTGAATGATTGTTGAATAGTAGGCGGCACCGTATGCTATGTTGGCCTCAGCCACCAGTGTGTGAATTGGTGGATGTGACATGTACTGTAAAAGTGCTCTGAGTGGTTGAAAGACTAGAAATACACTATACAAGTGTGGTCAATTTACTAGTGAGCTCCTTATCCTCTTTTACAGGTTCAATGTGTAAGATTTAGGGGGATTTAGTGGCATCTGGTGGTGACTGCAATTGGCTGAAACTTGTGGTTAGAATCCTTCAGTGTTCATAGTTCAGGAGGATGCAGCAGTCCAACTGGTCCTCAACCTACCCAAGTTCTCCCACACTACTATGCTCCTCCATACCCTACACTGGCTCCTGGTGGCTGCACTGATCCGATTGGACAGTGATTTTACTATCGTAAAAAAATACTTAATTGAAAGCTGACAGAAACAATATAAAACTCACAAAAACTGACTTGGTTCACCTTTGTACTGTTGCAACAATCGCCATCTCTGGCTTGGTTGTAATAAACCCTAAATTCACCCAGTTAGATGTGAAAATATGCTGACTCTATACATGGTAAAATGACTGTTTATTTAAATGCAGTCTGGTGTGTGTGGGGATAGCCATTTTGGGGCTGTTTCTCGTCAAACAAAAAGGACCTTATACCTTCAGAAAAAGTTCTATCTCTGTAGGGATCTTTTCCATATGTTCATTATGTACATATGTTCCAATGTTGTCAGACACTTAGAATAACAATCTGAGCCTGTCATGGGCAATAAACAAACACTTTAAATGGAAGTAGACTTAACATGCTCTGAATGTTATTGAGCTTTCATGCACAATACTGGGCCAAATTTTTAAAGTGTTGTAACAATTACTCACATAGACACAAAAACATTAAACAGTAATTGATAGCAATTGATTGCAGATGACAGTTTTGCTGTTCTTTAATGTGGCCCTTGTTTAGTTCAATTCATGAAGAATGTTTGCCTGTTTGGAATTCTTGGTTCACTGTGGAAAGCTTTCTTCATGAATTCAAATTTATTGAACTTGGTGCACATGTAATTATGTATCCCCTTGCAGACCTATTCAACTTGTCTTTACCTACCTGTCCCTTGCCCCAAATATGGAAATGTGGTATTGAGTTACCCAAGTGCTCAAAGGTGGAGATTCATCAGATGTGAATAATTACCATTCTATTTAAACTAATTTTTTAATTTAATTAATTTTTAATCAATTGTTGCAGTACATCAATCTGTTTAAAATTCTATCCCCACCTCAGTCTGGTTTTAGACCAACTTTTTCCACCACCACAGCTCTTCTAAAATTTACTAATGATGTTCCATCCTTTGATGAAGGCCAACTTACAGGTGCCATTTTTACTGATCTCTCCAGAGCTTTTGATATGGTTGATCACTACCTCCATCTTGACAAGCTATATTCTATTGGTTTAAATCAAAATGCTCTCCTGTGGTGTAATGCTTATCTTTACAACTGACGTCAGTATGTTGTCATTCAGGGTTATCAGTCTGACTACTTAATTGTTAAAAAGGGTGTTCCACAAGGATCCACCTTGGGTCCACTTCCTTTTTTTTATTTTTATTAATGACTTACCTTAAGTTTGTTCATTTGTATGCTGATGATGCTGTTATTTACATTTCTAACACTGATAAATTACAAATCCAGGATTCTTTACACCTCGATTTTAACTTGGTCATAACAACAGACTTGTACTGAATAAGAAATTCTGCAGCATGGTTTTTGGCACATGACACAACCATTCACATCCCCTCAATATGCATATTTATTTTGATGACTGATCACCTCTTGACAAAGCTGACTTGTTCAAATATCTTGAACTTTGGATCGACCCTGAACTCTCCTTTCAGCCCAATATTAATTAATTAATTTATTTTATTTATTAAAAGAGTGTATTGTTGTCTTAGTTCAGCTTATCAATCAATTCATTGTTTTATATTGCAGGTCAGGAAAAGAATAATTTCACAGTTGATATTACCTATTATTGATTATGCTGACATTGTCTATCAAAACATATCTGACACGCATCTTAAACACCTTAATGTAGTGTATAATTCTCTATGTAGATTAGTTTTGAGATACATATAAAATTCACCATTGCTTCATGTATGAATCACTGAATTGGCTGCAGCCTAAATCTAGAGGGCAAATTTACTGGATTCAGTTCATTTTCAAATGTGTTCATTTCAAGTGTCCCTCGTATTTGAAACAGTTTTTAGCTCCATGTAATTCCTACATATCCACTTAGATATATGCAATATCCTTTTCTTTGTCCCCAGAATTTTCAAAGAAGTTCATTCCACTACAAAGCTCCATCTGACTGAAATAATCTTCCTCTTTTCTAGAGATCTGTTACCTCTTTCTGCTGCTTTCATGTTTTTAAAGAGTTGTACTGAAAACTGCTATGTAACTATTCAAGGTCACGGTATCCAATTCTAATTTTCCTGTACAACAGGTGAGGGCAGGGGGTGTGGGTGGGAGATAGTGAGCTAGATGTCTCTATCTGTGTATCTGTGTATTTGTAGTGTATTTGTTATGTAATGCAGTTTTGTTTTTTGTGTATTTGTGTTTGAGGACCCCCTTGAAAATAAGATGCTACATCTCAAGGGGCTAGCCTTTCAATAAATTCAAATCAAAATCAAATTCAAATTTAAATTCATCTTAACAAAGGGTGAGTAACTGATATTTAAATAGTCATTTCATGTGTGAAGTGTTCCCTTAAGGGGAAAACCATGAAGCATTCTTTGAAAACAGATTTTATTTTTACGTATATGGTTTGTTTTCAAAAGAAGAAAGTGTCATAAGACAATGACAGACAATAGTGATAACAGAGGAAAGTGTTTAGGCTGGTAAGGAGGATGGTTCACGTGGTGTTCACAGTTGTTCAGGTATAAGCTGTATTTCTAACTCTTGGTTATATGAGAGCACTAAGCAGAGGTGTGATGTTGGACTTGGTGCTGCAGCTCACCTGCTGGTTTCCAATCAGCTTCCTGCAGCTTGCAGCTCCAACATGCTTTAGTGTTCATCTTCCTGCTCAGCTCCAGTTTAATTAGACCTCAGAGTCCAGTCACATCACCTGCTGAGCAACACACACACCAAATACACAACAACAACAACAACAACAACAACAACGACAATAACGGTTGTACTTCAGTTTTATTGTTCTGAGAAAATCAATACCAAGTAATAAAATAAATTACTTCCTTGATTTTATTTTTTTGAACATATCCTGGTCAGAGGTGTAGAGGGAAATACTGCGGTCGGTTTGTACTCCTTGCTGACCTGAAGGCCTCAGAAACACTTAACTCAGAGGGTTTCCAAGATATCTGAAAAAGTTTAATGTGCTTGAATTTTGGGAAAATTAGTTTGCTCTGAAAGAGAAAAAAATGACGTCCACAGGTGATTAAACAAAGCAGACCATTTTCCAAATAAGTGGACCTTCCTTTATATAACTGATCTCTAGCAATTTAAACACATTTAATAAATCAAACTCAGATCTTCAGTTTTTTGCATAAAATATGGAAAATTAACAGAGGGCCAAAGAGTCTTGTCCTTGAACAGATGGCATCCAGTTTAACTTAAATTAGCTAAATAATAAATGTTAAAAAATGAAGGCAGATCAATTCAAAAACAAAACCAAAAAAATGAGGAAAAACAGATTGTCAGTCTTTAAAAATCAAATTCATTTTTCACTCCTAATCTCTCTTTAATTGTCTTTCTATAGACAACATGAAAAACAGCTCCTGTCAGTTACAACGACATCCAGAAACCTGAAAACTGAACCAAAATACATTTACTTAGAAATATAATAACTCTCTTACATCAGCTGTTACTGTTTTTACAACTTATTTCTTTTCACCAACCTTCTGAAATACAGAGGCAACATTAGTCTGAGCTTAATACTGTAACAATAACTGCATATGACTCCACTCACCTAACACTCTGAAGGAAAAACTAAAAAAATGATCTTTATATGTAACAGTGAAATGTGTCTATGGCTCTATGAGATTAAAAATATCATACATCATACGATAAATGGAAAACAAAAACATGCACAACTTTACATAAATAAATGTTTGGGTTCTTTTTTTTGTAAAGGGGGAAAGATAAAGATAAAACTTTATTTATCCCAAGGGGAACTACCTGTAGCATTTGGGAGCCTTTAAAACAAACAAATGGCAGTAAAAGAAACATTAGATATAAGATGCAGGTTTGGACTCAACTAGGGTTTTAGCAGTTTATGCAAATAAGGCGTAATTAATTCACTTCCTCTCCCCTCATCTGGGGTGTTCTAGGTGTAATCATCCTCATGAAAGCTCATTTTGTCATATTGTTTGTTGATGGAGAGAAAACATAATCTTTATATTGTGCTTTACTGTAGCTGGCTGAGTGGCTGCAGATATTTAATGTAAGCAACAGCTGTGCTAAGACGCTAACATTACCTGTTCTTACCCTGGAGGTGAAGTGTGTGACTTACTTATTTTAGTATTTTAGAAACAAAATGGGAAGTGATTACTTATCTTGTGTAGGGCTGAGGGTGTAAATTACATTTTGTACATTTTTTTGTTTTTTGTGTGTTTACCTGTTCAGGAAGTACAGATGTGTCGCTAGCATGTAAATCTGGTGCAAAGCATCTCTTTTTTTTTTTGTTCACAGCTATCTCTGTATTGTCCCTGACAAATACATTAAACTACTTAAAAACAGGGCTTACCAGTTAAAAGAATACTACACCAACAAAATGACCATTTGTGTACCAGTTACTCACCACGTCTTTGCTTTTTTGCCTCCACAATGTATGGAGAAACAAAAAAACGGGAACATTCTTTATACGGCTTCCCCTTAATAGTTGACCAGAAAGGACATTAGTCGCAGACAAAAACGAGAAAACAAACAAATGTTAAACTCTTTTAGGAGCTGTGCTTTGTTAAAATAAATCAAAACCTATATGAGTGGACCATGTGGGAATGTCATTTGAAAGGACAGACACTGGAAGTGGCCACGTTCAGCAGTCAGACAGGAGTCGGGTTGATTTCCAGGGCTGGTACCTGTGGTTATTCCACAGGCTGATTAATAACATGTCGGGCAGGAAATCCAAAGTGTGGGATTATTTTGAGAAGGTGAAGGATGAACCCAAGGTGATAAGTAAACTCATCTTCATTCGTCAACTACAGACATGACACATATGTGTTTGAAACATCATTTGAAACATGTAAGTAGCTACATGCCCATTAGCCACTTAGCACATTCATTACTGCTTTGCAGACAGCATCATTAACAGGTGGCTCACTCAGTGTGTGACGTGCACGTGTAGATAAAATATAGGCCTATATTAATGAAGGTTCATTGGTAAGGTTTTGTATTTCTCTGTAATGTAGCACAGTGTTCACAATGTTACTGATACTATTCTTTCTCACACTCAAACCATTGTGTTGCCCCGCCCAAAATACATAGTTTAATAACTAAATTTACATCTTAAATATGCAGGTGACTAGTCGACTAATGCCCCTTAATGATGACTATTGGTCAACTAGGAAAAGTCTTTGTCGGGGGCAGCCCTAATTCTTTATGAACTGAAGTAATCAGGGTTGACATTCAACAACAACACAATATCATAACTCTTACGCCGGATTTCCACTGGATGCGTGTCCGTTGCGGAACGGCAGCGCTGGTTATCCGCTGCGTGCTCCGGTGTCTGTCAATACCCACCGGCTGCGTTTGCTGTGCGGTGCGGTGCAGCTCCGCCGGAAGACATCTTGGTGCACTGCCGTGATTAATATCTCCTCGTCCATGGTGTTCACGGGGTGAAATGACGTCTAAAAACCTCTGACCTGTTGACTTCAGGCCTGTCTCTGCCCATTATGTAGTTTTTAAGGTGTAGTGCAGGGAAATATGATCCGCCGTGAACACTGTGTATTTTGTTTTGAAAATTAACCGGATGTTTTATTGTGTTTCTGTGCACGACTTCCTGCCCCGCACGATCTGCTCTGTGCTGAATTGCTGCGTTGTGCTCCGGCGTCCGGCAAAAATAGAAGTCCTCCGTATCTGTTGCGGAGGGCTCCGGAGTGCTGGAGCTGTGACGGAGCCGGAACGCAGCACAGCCGCAGCCAGTGGAAACACACACATTGACTAGAATGGAATCCTATCGGCTCCGCTGCCATGCCGGAGCGCAGACGCAACCAACACGCATCTGGTGGAAACTGGCCTTTACACAATGATGCAATATAATCCATGTCTCATTTATCCAGCTGTATTCTCAGCACTTCGCAAACACATGCATTTCTGTGAAAACGTTACAACATAAAACACTTCTGCCTACGAGCAGCTTGAGCAAGCGCAGGTGCGAGGTGTGCCTTCTGTCTGTGCATGAGACAGTTGGTAGTGATGTGCTTTCAATCATAATGTTTAGTTTTGTTTTTGTTAAATGTCGACCCATTTACATCAATTCATGAAGGATGATCTTCTTTTTTGTTTTCTCCCTTTACTGTGGAGGCATGCGAGAAAAATGTATTTTTCATGAATTCAATATAACATGTGGTGAGCAACTGATACAAATGGTCATTTTGTGGGTGACGTATTCTTCTAAATATCCTCCTGAGACCCTGTATCCTCATATCAGGACATCACATTTTGGGTTTACTTAACCTTACACTTTATTCTACTGAACTTGGACACTTTTTGTGCCATCTAGTGGTAGTAAGACCACAATACACTAATCGATGTAAAAACAAGATGGCTGCCATCTCTGCCAAGTCAATCTGCAGCTGATCCCTACACAAAAGTGGACAAGGTCCAAAACCTGATCACATTTTATGGTTGAAACTTGTTTATTTATGATTAATACTGTTCATAGATATGGCAACAAATGTGGCCAATTTTAGCAACAGTAACAAAATAAGACACTGTTAATTGGAAAGGAATAGTTTGAGGACACTGGGACTTAATTATCGTTGACAATGTTTAGTTTTTTTTTTATACTTATCGGGTCCTACTGATCTCTGATAGCTAGGAGAAATTAAAAAAGCACACCAAACAAAAGTTCGGGTCTCAGGAGGATAAACTTTGGAAGACAGGTGCCCTAACTGTTGGACTCTGACGTTGTCATGTCATGTCATGTCATGTCATGTCATGTCCCGTTGTCAAGTAATTAACCTAAAGTTCACACTTATAAGCACATATAAAGTCTCATCACTTTGAAACACTGTAAACCTTTCATGTTGTTCACAGCAGTAATCTCACAGGTGGTTTGTGTTTATCTTATGATGTAGTGTCTGACTTGCAGCCACTGTAATACTGCTGTGCTTGCACATGATGTTATTTGAGACCTCTGCAGTCCAAAAATTAAAAGGTTGTGATACAACATTAAAGATGTAGATGAACATGAAGAGTGACAGTGTTGCCTGATAGGTTGCTGCACATGTCTAAATGTTGTGGTGTGTTTGTATTTCTGCATTTTGAAATTTGTTCCAGATGATTAGGAGGCACTTAACCAACCAGGAAAATAACAAACGGCAGAAGTGAAACCTGAAAACAGGGCCGGCTACTTTTCTCCAATCAATCTGTTGACAAAATATCTGAGAAACGTTTATCACCGAAACAGTTAACCTGTTAAAAGAGAGATGCTGTGGGACAGTGAAATATAAAATCCAGTTAAGCTGAATCCATTTTAAGATGACTGTCTCAACTGAGACAAAAATGACAAAAACAAATTAAACAACAAACTTTTTTGAAGTTAATTCAATAGCATAGATGAGTTAAAATAGTCCCAACCTGATAGCCCCACCACATCCCCTCTACAATGTCCATAAGAAATCCTCTACATCAGGCACTTGTTGATTAGTCCGTAACCGCCCAATCAGAAACAGCGAGCGGCCCTCCGTCCTCCAATCACCTTCTCTCATTTAATTAGTCCAGGCAGCGCCTTCGCTCCTTTCTTTAGTCTCCTCTTCGGCCCAACTATCTCTTCATCTTTCTTCAGGCTCCGGGCGCTGCGGTGGATGCCAGGGGAACTCAGCTCGATGTTGTCCAACGCTGGGTCGTCAGGCGCCACGGGCCGCGGTGCCGGATAATTGGGCTCGTAGTAGCGGTAGGGATCATCCTCCTCAACCTCGCCGTAGTTCTGGAAGACGGTGGGCGGCAATTGGACTGGGGGGATAGCGTCGCGGTCAATGACATCTTCACCCTCTGCATTGCCAACCAACCAGGCAGCGAGCCAGCCAGTACGCCAGTCAGACAGGCAGAAAGTCAGTGTGAGCCCAAAACAAAGATGGTCGACCCCCCGCCACCACAGGAAGCAAAGTTTTGGATTGGTTTGTTGGGGTGTGATTGGGTTAGTGATACAGGAAGAGGGGGCGGGATGGGAAGGAAGGAGCAAGAGACACAGAAGGACAAGGGTTACCTAGGGTTACCAAGGGTTATTGAGTAAGGGTTACCAAGGCAGAGTTAAAGGGAAGAATACATTTAGGATTACAACTGCAAATTAAAATAAGCAAAGAAGTTTGAGTTCAATGTGAGAAGTTTTGTGCAAATGTCTCGTAGTTTCATCGGGCAATCATTAGATTTGTTATGTTTTAATTCACATTCAAATTGTCAATTTAACTTTTTAAGTGGTATTTTTCAAATTTAAGGTATCTAGATACTTAAGGTTAAAATAACGTGCAAAATTGCTATTGATAAGTTGTCGTGCATATGAGCTTTTAGGACCTCAAATGAGTTTTTGTTTGTGTGTTATGGGAGTTTACATTAAGTCAGTGAAGCCTGTGGTTTAAAAAAGAGGCACTGGATGATCGTAATCTAGAAGAAAAAGTCAGGAGAGGACGACTGTGTCAGTGGGAGTTCATGGTACAACATCTGGGCTCAGTTCTGTTACGCCAATTTAAGAATACATCAGGTGACATTTGTAGTTTCTTCTTCTCAATAAATCACATGCAAAGACTAAAACCAAGTGAATGTATCTACTAACAAGTATTGTGTGTGTATCAAAGTCTGATATATCTTCCTCCTCTGCGCCATACAGCTCCACTGTTGTCCAAAACTATTAAAACACATCAGTGAGCCCCACTGTAGCACTGGGTGACATGTTCTTTCATTACCATCAACACACACACGGCAGTTTATTTTGACTTAATCCCATGTACGCCCAATGTGAATTAATGTGCTGCTGAAAATAGTCCCCAATTGAAAAGTGCACTTAGTAGTGGGCAGGTGTGTCTGTGGGCATATGGGTGTGCAACAGAGAGTGCAAGGAATGCATGACAGTTGTGTCACAAAGAATACTTGAATCTCATTTAATTATTCAGTCCCTCTAGAAAATTGCAATCTTGCAATCGCAATAATTAATGCAAATTCAACGAAAGTCCGCAATATTTGTGGGGGCTTGCAATTTTTCAAAAGTCCCGCAATCTTTCCGCATTTTCCGGCCAAGCGGAATGCATGTGACATCATCAGATGCGTCATCAAATGCGCTAATGGCACCACAGTATGGAGAAATGCTCTGTATTGATATAAGAATTTGCACTGTTTAAATGTATACAATATGTGCTGAATTTATTAAAATGTTATGTTTACAGAAGATGTAGCTTACATGTTGTTTTACAGTCACATTGTCTGGTTTGAGAGCTACAATATTCTCTCAGGAGTTTTTGCAACATTTATTGGAGTCCATGTTTTGAAACGAATTAAATAAAACTAAAGAAGAGAACAATAAAAAAAAAAAAAAACATTTGCAGCTATTTTTGTAATATTTAGTATGATTATTATAGCAAGTGATTACATGACTTATTTTTTTGGAGGTAGTAATTTAAAAAAAAAAATCACATTGTTTTTCTCCTTTTGTCATTTGCCACAATTTCCCGCAAAAAAAAATCACATAAAATTGCAGCAATTTTTATTGCAATTTTTGACAAAATTCAAGGGTTTTGGGGCACAAATTCAAGGTTTTTTGTCATGAGATCCTGGAGGGACTGTTAATTGTCTTTCCTGACTCCCTTACAGACAAGAAATAACAAAAAGTCAGAAATTATTACCAAATTATTGGTATTGGTCTTTTGACTGGATTTGTTTACAATAAGGAAAATATACAATAATACTGGCCTTATCTTTTAAAGGGTAAATAAACCTGGACCCTATTATCCTATGTTTTTGCGTCTAAGTGACTAATGGAAACAACAATTTTTTAAATCGGTTCAGTACTGAGCGAGAGCGCTGCAATGTAAACTTCCATCCATGTCCGTCCACTAAAAGTGTTTGTTTTTGCCACTGACATGCTCAGATGAAAGGATCCCTACACAGATAGACCTTTTCTGCTGAAGCGTAAGATCTTTTTTTGTTTAACCAGAAACAGCCCCGAAATTTGACCAGACTCCATTTGCATAAACTGTAATTTTAGCATGTATAGACACTTTTACTGTTAGGAAACAGTATGATGTTTTCTGGTGGGCGGGGCGTAGCTGGAGGCAAAAAAATTCTCCATGGACATTAGCCAGCGCTACTATGCCAATCTTACAAAGGAGGACGACACTTGAACAGTTCCTCCAGTTTGTTTTGCTATCAAAGCTAACGTTAACTCATATGCTAAAAAGTTAGCATCATGGAGTAATCCAATATTCCTCTTAATACCTCCCCAATTTCTGATGAGGTGGACATGACAACCCTTAATACACATAACGTTACTCCGCCTACAGCAGGAAATACTTTTTCCCTAACCTGATATGAAGTGTGCGCTGCCCATGTGAGCATTTTGGATGATTGCCTCCATCCGGTCCTTTCATCTTATCACATTTACCCATAGTTGTCTTTGTTTTTGTTGATGGACACTGGCGGCTGTTGTGCGATAAAATTTAAGTTTTCAGCCATGACTCTTTCCATTCTGGTTCCCAATACCACAACAAGACGACATTTTAAGACTCCTGTGTAGCCGACAGCCCCATGTGGAAGAGTCATGTTTCGCCTCCAGCTAATAAACTGACGTCACTGTGACGTCAGCCCTAAAAGAGTCCATTGAGCCAGCATATTTTAATGTCTAACTGGGTAAATTAGGGGGTTAATTTCAACCTAACCAGAGTCTGTGATTGTTGAAACTGTGGAAAGATGAACTGAGGTGTTTTTTGTGGGCGCTTTTTAGTTTCTGTTGACTTTGAATGAAGTATGTTTTATGATTAGAAAACTACCAACTTTTTAAAATGGAGTCTGATGAGTTTCATGATGCAATTTCTTGGCTGTTTCTCTTAAACAAAAAGGTCTTTCTCTGAACGGATCCTTTCCATAATGCTGTCACACACTTAAATAACAAGCTGAGCCTGTCTGTGGTGAAAACAAGAACTTTTCATGGATGCACACTGACAGGGCGAACATGAGTGTTTACATTGCAGTCTATTTCATTGCTGCTGACTGCAGTACTTTTGCTTATTACTGGATGGATTTCAAAAATTGCTGGTCCAATTAGTCAGGTGGTGGTTTATCTTTAAAAGAAAAAAAAAGATGAACGATTATGATGATAGTATGAATGTTCACGGGCTGAGAGAAGCCTACAAAAGCATGATCTGTTTAAGCACCTAATAGAAAAGAGCTTTAACAGGAATACTTTTTGTTATTATCTCTTTCATAACATATTTTTAATTTCATTTTTGTGTAACTGGATTCATTTTAGTCTCTGTAAACCACCTTCTAACTGTCTTATCTTCTAAGATGGTACAACATTATGTGTAGATAAAGAAAGTCGGGGTTGAAGCTGGTCAGCTGATGCAGTGACACCACTTCCATCATCTGCAGTATTTTGCAGCCTCTTCAGCAGTTAAAGCTACTAAAAGCTGCTTTTGTGATTTGCAGAGTTTGTGAGAGTGACTCAGTTGTCACTGAAATACTGTGCTGAGGGTTATGACGAGGAAAAAATTGTAAAACGAAGTGATGATAGACAGATAAACAGACCAACAGATGGAGAGACACAAAAACAAAGACAGAGGAATGATTACAACATGCAGACGTTACTCACATGACGACCCTGCAGGCTGCGAGCTGTACAGCACCTTTAAGGCTGCTGTGTCACCTTTAACCTCAACACACATTAAGGGTTAACACAATCATGCATGTAGAAACGGTTAAAGATGGTCATGTTGGGTTTTCTTTCAGAATTTATTATACCTATCAACATATTTACATTGTTAAAAAAGGCATGTATGCTGATTTGAGTACGTGATGCAACCTTCGTTCAAAATCTTTGGGGAGTTTATGAACTATACATTTTTGGAAAGTTCAGAGTCTGACAAATCCAAAAACCAATGTTTCCATTTTGGACTTTCAAAATGATGACCACCCATTACCTGTTTTTAGCTGGATCCCTCATGATAAATCAAATAGGTTCTGAGTTTATAAGTTAATTACATATTTTTCAAGCCAAAGAAAGGAATGGGACCATTTCCAACACATTAAGAATTGAATCTGATGCTGCATCTGCCAATAATGTGTGTTGTATTAGGCAAATAATTGCTGTATCTCTTGTTCATACTACATTTGGCAACTAGCTAGGTAGTGTTAGCAGCTGGCTTTAGTAAAACAACAGCAAAGATTACCTCAGTAGCTAGTGTTAGCCACTGGTTGACATACCCAGCTCAGATGAGAACTCGCTTGACAGCTAAGACATAGGCACAGATACACGTCATTCAGCCAGGTGACTCTTTCTATTGATCTGACAGAGCAGAAGACTCTGGTGAGAGAAAGAGAGGACGTGTGCTTAATGGTAAATAAGGACTGGTGTGACTATGAATGTGAGGTACTGTTCTGTTCCTGCTCATCCTGCACCACAAGGAGAATAAACACTCTGGATCACGGCCATACGCCATTCAGAGGTGATTGCAAAGCAGCACTGCCTGTGTACAGGAGGAGCCAGGAAGGGTTCAGTACTTACTTCAGTGACTATGAGGTGAAAGAATTGGTCATAATCTGTACTCATGTTCCCTTTTCCCATTGGAGTGAAAAGTATGAATATCTGAATGCTGAATATCTGGAGTGCGTCTGAATTGCACTGGTGACTTCTTGCCTCAAATTTGAACAGTTAATGTTCAAACACCAATTTTGTGGTGTGTGAGTGTGGAGCCAACACTGATTTGCATCTTATCTGGGCCCTCTGGTGGGGAGATCCAAAAAATATTTTAAATGATTTTAAATTAGTGGCAAATCAGGGCTTAAGTCATGTAGTGTTAACTAGGCATAACGCAACATGGTTCAAGATCGTCCTTAAAGCTGAGGATGACATCGTTGAAGCTCTGAGGATGCTTTCAGATAATTAAAGAGCAATGGAAGAACAACAGAAACACTTGACTAGGTTTGTGCGTGCTTCCTTTTACTCAAAAGGAATCGCAATAAGAAACATTCCAGAGCTGAGATGGCACATTTTGACAAATATAAGGCAGATAGTTACAAGCTACCACCTACAGAGGATGCACTGAAGCAGCTTATTGATAGGGGAGCTACATGTGCAAGCTTGAGTTTGGAGCCAGACAAGTGTTCAGCAGCAAGTAGCTTTGAATCCTCTGCAAAAAGGCCACTACATAGATGATAAAGGCCAGTTGAGACCCACTACCCCTGATGTACTACCAGCTCCTCAGGCCATCATTGAAATGATGAGATGCCACTGCAAAGGAGATGGTTCAACACTAAGATGTCCCTGTAGGTCAAAAGGCTTACAATGCACTGACCTAAGCTTTTGGAGAAAACAATGTGACAACGGATCTAAAAACCAGGATTAAGATGAAAGTGATACTGAAGATGAAGACCGACAATTTAAGTTTACAGGCAATCACTAAAACTATAATGTGATTGTATGCCGCCACACACCAGTCAAGTTTCTCTTACAGTTTCCATCCATGTCTGTGAAAACATGGACGCTTCACACACTGAAGATCTATACAATCAGCACAGTTTCAAGATCAGAGTCACCAATTCAGTATCTGCCAAATATCTCTCCATCTGTTCCTGAGATACGATGCTGAATAATGGACAGAAAAGTGTTTTATGCAGATCATTATGATGTCACACTGAAGTTGACCTTTGAACTTTTGGATATAAAATGATATCACCTCATCATTTTATCCTATTAGACTCTTGTGTGAAATGTTAGTGCATGAATTCTTGAGTTATGGCCAAAAACATGTTTTATGAGGTCAAAGTGACCTTGACCTTTGACCTTCAACCACCAAATTCAATTAATTAATGTCCATGTGACTGTTCTTAGTTTATGTGAACATCTGAATAAATAAAATGTATGTTCAGCCATCAAAAGTAAACACCAGCATAGCTTGGAACCTGATCTTTTTTTTTTTTTTTAATAAAAATGTGTTTTGAACATTCACTATTTTTAAAATCCAAAATGGCCACCATGGAAACATTTATTTTCATATTTCTAACGATTCCAAAAAGATATAGTTTATCAACTCCCCAAAAGTTTTGAATGAAAATACACAAGGAACTGGATTAAATACAAAAGCTGCCAGCAGCAACTTTTATGTGAAATTTGGGAAGTAATATTTGGCTCTTGTAATGAGCCCTGGTGTATTTAATAGTGATATATGAAAAAGAAAACCCAGCATGCAGCATCTTTCCAATGAACTGATTTAACCCAAACTCAGAATGCTGAGTGATTTAACAGAAAAATCTCAGCTGCAAAGTGTTAAGATGCAGAATTCAGTCAGTGATCTGGTTACCTTGTGGTCACCGTTTGCTCATACGTGCAGGGGACCGTGCAGTTTCAAGCTTAAAGGGCTGCTTCACCCAATTCACAGTCAACACATTTTCTCATTTTCTCCCTTACAGTGTTTGTTTTATTTGCTGAGGTTTTGAGACCCAGCAAAATGAAAATAATTTAGTTTTTTTTTTTTTTTTTTCTGACAGATGCTTCCATCTTTATCTTTTTAATGATTTGGGTGAAGTGACTCTTTAGGCAACTTTGAGGTAGGTAGGTATTTCAAAATAAGACAATTGCACAACTGAATTTCACATGCATTTCAGACACGTAGCCCGAACACGAGCAGAATTCTGTATCCTGACAGTGACTGTATTTCAAGGTGTTTCATGGTTCACCTTCAAATACACAGCACAGAGTAGGACGGATGACCTCAGCCACATGCAGCCTGTTTAACTCTGTGGCAGCTTTTCAACATGAAAAGGAACCGACTGAATTAAACGTTTCACTTCACAACCTTCAATCCAAAAGACATTCTCTGCATTGAAAAAAGCTTTTCATGCTCAGTTTCACAGTTTACAACATCCACGTTTAACCAAGCTGATGGGTTTTAAGTAAGATACTTTGTGTTGATTATTATGCGTCAGTATTAGATACAGTAGAAGCAAGTTGTGTAGACTAAATGTGTAATTTAGATTTTATTAAAAGTGACTTGTTTTCCTTGAAGGATCAGTTTCTCTTGTTGCAATGCCAACCCCCACACTCTGTGGCTGCAACTACACAGCAGTCATAGTGAAGGCTAGTGCAGTCTAGTAGTAGACTAGATAAGATAACTTCAATTACACTGCGAGTCCAGGAAATGTCAGGTGTCCCCGTTGCAGCATTTTTATAACTAGTTTCGGGCTGCATGATTGTGGCCAAAATGATGACCAGGATTACTCTAATCAATATTGAGATGATGATTTATTAATTAATTTTAGGAACAAAATATTTTCATTGCATTTTCACATTTAAATAAACAGAGTGCTGCTTTCACTCCCACGCTGTGCTACATTCCTGCTAATGTGCAAATATTTGCATGAAAATAAGATTAAAAATAAGGTGAATTCTGTGCGTCTCCTTGAAGCAAAATATAAATACAAGTGTTGATTGGACTAATGGCTTCGGCCAAATGGAACGTGATGTATTTCAGTCTGTCTTTCGGAGCTGGAGAGATATGGTGACGGGCTATACAGCATATCTGGATGTCTGAGGCTGCCGTCAGACCTAGAGTTGTCTTGCTTTGGTCTGAATCAGGGACTAATTTTGTTACAAAGTTGCATAACTGCCAAAGGTTGGTTCATGTTCTCACTGCAGCATTTACAAGCGGACCAGATAAAATGCCTTGCGCGAGCAAGCTGCTCTTGATTGGTCAGAATTTCCATGTGGGAAAAATCCAGGAAGTAAACAAAACCTTGAAGAAGAGTACACTTGCAAGATAAATGTGACACTTTCTAATGTCACAATGGAGGGACAACTACCAACTACGCAGGTTGAATTTAGTGCTGGTCATCGTGGACTATATTGCTTGCATCGTTCATTTTAGTCAAACCATACAGCGATAATGGGGCGTGGCTCCAACTGCAAAACAATGTTTTGATGCATTGGATGTGCTCAATGTGCATATTGAGGCAGTACAGGAGGAGGCGCACATTAATAATCCTCTGGGACTGTAACATGTTCATGTTTAACCCAAACAGTGTGCAATGCGATTGCAGTTGGTTCGGCTCGAGGTTGGAACATGTTCCCACCACAAATGAACCGCATAAGAGTTATGTTAACAACTTTACTCTTCTTTGCCTTTATGCATTCATCGTTCTGCAGTTTGTGGTGTTTTTCTCAGGAGATTGAACAAGTTAATTGTATTGGTTTGTGGAACCGACATGAGTCTCATACAGTCTAGATCCCAAATACTTCCAAACAACAGCTGATGATCTGTGTAGAGGGACTAGATCTTTGCCTTCTGCTCCTGACATTTGATTTTTGTTCTGCTTTTCTGCTCTCCGTTGTATGTTGCTCTTCTACTCGGGACTGCAGCTGCAACAGTAAAGTTTTTTAGCTGCTGTGTGCATGCCAGCTGCCATGGCTGTTAGTTTTCTATCAGTGGAACTCAAATTTTAAACGTCAGTATTGCAGTCGATCAAGATTTAATTGTGGGAAACTAAAATCATGATCAAGTTTAATTTTTCTGTTATTCTGCAGCCCTAAACTAGTTGCCAATTTAGTGTTAAAACTGCTGTCATCATATTTAATTCCGGGACCTGACGTACCTCCAACATTGTAGCCCATACAGGCATTCTGGTCGCAGTAGCCTGGAGGCCCAGCAGAACCGACGGGTCCAGGGACCCCAGGCCGACCAGGGGCTCCAGGATTTCCAGGTCGCCCTGAGGGACCCTGGCTGCCAGGTCTGCCCTGCCCTTGGGGACCTGGGAATGGAGGAATAATTTATGAGAAACGATTAGGAAGTCCATACTGAGAAGTACTGGTGAATGAACAGCACAGTTTAGTAATGTTAATATACCAGGGGGTCCTGAGGGTCCTCTGGGGCCTTGGACTCCAACACCTTGAGATCCTTTCTCACCCTTTTCTCCTGGCTGACCTGGAAACACATGTAAAACAGAGTTGTAATATGTTGGTAAAGGATAAAGTATGTCATGTTGGAAGTCTTTAAGGCATGAAGTTTTGTGTACGTACATTCCTGTTTTTTTTTTTTTAAATTTATTTATTTATTTATTTTTATAAATTTGAACAGTTTTGATGCTTTAACCTCTTCCTCTCTGCCTGGTTGCCCGAATCGTCGGATGACATTCCTGTCTTCTAGAGGCTGCAGCGGGCTGACTTTTAAAGCTAGAGTGATAATGGTATTCACAACACCTAAGTTAAAGCTCAATTTTGGCAAGGAAAAAACTGGCATATGTTATGATCCTGGGTTTTTGTTTATATTCTTCATTCTTACATCTTGTGGACTTTGTTTTGGAGTTTTGTGTTTGTGTTCTTCCTTGTTTCATGTTATTTATTCATGTTTAATCTGCTACCTGTTTTATTTAGTAGATTCTCTCCTCTGTTCCTTTGTTTGTGTGTTTTCTTGCCTGTTTTCTGTCACACCTGTCTTGTTAGTCCTTCCTTGTGTTCCCAGTCTTCCTTTCACACCTTAGCCTTGTTTGCTACACCCTAATGTTCCCCTCCACACCCTTGTTGTAGGCCAGTCCCCATTTCCCTCCTTTTGCCCATGTCCTCCTACTCCAGTGAGTTCATCGTATTATCCTGATTGGTTTTCAGTTAGTTTTGGTTCTTTTATCATGTGGACTTTCTGTGGCCTGCCTGTTTCAAGAATTTTTTTTCAGCCTTAAGGCCCGTTTTTTGTTTAACCTTCAACCTCCCTACTGCTCTGCATTTGGGTCCTTCCTGAATTGATTTATGACAGCATAGCCATTTCCACAGGGATCCCTTGACCTTTCACCTCAAGCAATCTTGAATATTTCTTTATACTATGGGTCCCTCAGCAGTCTTGGAATTGCATAAACTGGGTCTGACTGCAAAGCTGAGACTCTTGTGGATTTAATGAGCCCAATTGTATTTATTATTATTATGAAACTTGACCTCACTGTAAAAAATGGCCTACTGTGACCTCTAGCATAATCACAACCCTGTGAAACTTTACAAACCCAAACTAGAGACCACAGGCATTCAGAGGATATTTGACTTCCTGAGATATATTGACAATAAGAGTGTTTCTCAGCAGTTTCCAGATCAGAAATGCCCACCTTCCAGTCACTAAAAAATACAAAAATCCTCAAGCCTTAATATCTTAATGTGATATTTTGGAGGGATTTACTCACCGTTTTGATCGGTTTTCAAGTGGTCAAAAATGTTTAAATTTAGCACCAAATCTGGATAAAAAAAGGTATCAACCCAAAAATTGCTGCAAAAACTTATAAAACATTGTAAAGCATGGCAGTGGCCATCATATACTTCCCCAGTAATGTTCTCAGCCCCTGTACACTCAAAATTTTCAAAGCTTGAATAGCCAACTTTTTTTCCTCCAGAGTTTTGATGATGTATACCATTTCTATGTGGAATACACTGCTGACCTGCTATCTCCCCATGAAGACCCTCTGTCCCCCATGAAAAAAACACAAAAATTGGTCCATGGTAGGAAGGGGGGAGTGGAAAAGGTAAAAGTTCACACTGTCCACTGGGGAGGGACTCGCACAGGTTTACATCGCTTAACTTTTCAAACATCACATTTTTGTATCAAAGCATTCCCTGGCAGTAGTTAGAAGTTTGCTCCCTCAGTATCACCATGTGAAACTTTGTTGACACCACTGTGATTCTCAGCCCATCTTTCAGAACAGACAGTTGCGGTCACCCCTTTACCTCTCTCTCCCGGCTGCCCGTTCTGGCCATTCTGTCCTGGGAAGCCGGGTCTTCCTGGGGGACCCTGTTCTCCCTGTGGCCCTGGACTTCCCTGTCTGCCAGGCTCTCCAGGGGGTCCTGGCACAGTGCGGATGGACACCGGCGGACTGGGCGCGTGGTTCAGGATGGAGTTGTAGCGTGCCATGTGGCCTGGAAACAGGAAAAGGAATTAATCTCTAGAGACTGGATGAAATATTCAGTCTTAGGAGGTCACAAACCTGCAAGCAACATGTTTGGAACCCCCATGCAGGCAATTTATTGAACTGCAATTCTAAAATTAATCCTAAAACCAAGTCTTGTTCCTCAAACTTAGAAATATACAGGAGGTGTTTCTACTCACTCTGAATCAGCTGCTCACAGACCTGCCTGGCGATGGCCTGAACTGATGCTGTCGACTGCAGGTCACCCTGGAGACAGGCGAGCAGAAGTATTTTTAATTATATACGGACTTCCTTCTGTAGTGATTAAGATAGATGGTTCCAATACCGAGGTGGCCTGAAATATAATTTTTTAACAGCCAACTGAAACAATTTGAAAGGAGCCAACATACTCTGCAGTTCTGTACCATTAGTAATGATTAATGATTAAGGTGTTTGTTAGTGCCAAGAGAGGCTGAGCTGTAACTTTGCAGTATGTTTACAAAATCATTCTCTTTTTTCTGCAGTGGGTTTGGATCCTGAGCTGTTGCCAGAGCTGCTGCATCACTGTCTGACATTTTTCCAGCTTCTTCTTACAAACTGCTGATGCTGTCACCAAAGTTTCCATCAGCAACACACACAGAGAAGCACTCATTTTATTAAGTATCCTTCAATTTGTCATTTTGTCCGTGTGAATGTTCAACACTCACAATGTATGAGTGATCAACAGCTTTCTGTCTGCAGATTTTATATTCAAAAAAAATAATTACATGCATACACAACCCTTTTTTTTCCACTCTTACGAGTGACATACCACATAAAAACACATCCACACACATATCTCTGTGTGACAGTTCCCACAGGTGACTCTCAGCCTGGCACCAGGTGAGCTGTTACTATCAAAGTTAACTGTTGCTTTCCCTCAAAGAAAAGAATAAAACAGAAGCCATCTGCCTCTAGCTGTTTTTGTCGGTTGAGCATTTAGTGAAACTCTTGAATAATTTAAATTCAACCACGGTTGAAAAAATCCTAAATCACACTTAATCGCACTAATTTGATATCTGCTGTGGTTGACGTTACTAAGCTCTCAGATAAATGGGAGCCTGCGATGAGTTTTCAGGATGAAGCTGAAGGGAAAAAAAAGATTACTGCTGGTGGTTACAACCCTGTAGCCTTCACTCTGAACACCAACATTATCTGAACAGCTTGAGGTTGACCATACAAAGTTTGTGGTTATTATGAGCCAGGGTGGCAGTAGCTCAGTCCATAGGGACTTGGCTTGGGAACTGGAGGGCCGCCGGTTCAAAATATGGAGTGTGGACTGGTAGCTGGAGAGGTGCCAGTTCACCTCTTGCTCTTGAGCAGGTCCTGTTTGTGCGTGTGTGTGTATTTCGGGCCTGTGTGTAGATGTATATGACAAATGGAGTGAAAACACTGAATTTCCCCCTTGGGGATTAATAAAGTATGTAAATTTTAAAAATCAAAATTAATTAAACTCTTGAGATGTTTACATAAACATTTGACACCACTCAAATGAGTCTGGCAGGAATGGATTACATTTTTTTTAAAAAAAAGATCATATTCTCATTGTCGTTTTACTTTTACTGAGACAGGAAGAAGTCTGAGGAGAAGTTTGTAGAGAAAGACACCGGAGAAATTATTCAGGTGGGGTTTGAGCAAGGGAAATATTTGATCTCTGACCTCTTAACATAATCCGCAGCACAGTCTCTGGGTGTGATATCCTGTGCTTTGAAGATGAGACATTTGAACTGCACTAAGTGACAGAGCAGCAGCTTTTCTGTATTTTTAAACTCTGTATGGAGTTCAAAAATACCTAGCCTCATGTAGCCAGACCTATCTCCACAGAGCTGTTCCAGCACCAGACAAGGCTCTGAGAGCACACATTATCATTCTGCTATAAGAAAAAAATGCTCTGGCTTGTCTTTTAAACCAATCGCAACTGTCTTGAAAAATGACAGAAATATGTCGACTGTGTGATTCACCTTTTAGTGATAAACTAGAAATAGTTAATTCAGTCAGTTCAGTGAAGTTGCAGTTACAGTTACAGTTTACATCCATGTCTATTAAAGCATGGATGCTTCACACACATCTTCAGCCAGGCAGCACAGAAGATCTATACAATCAGCACAGTTTCAAGGTGCACACCAAAGATTAGCGTCACCAATTCAGTATCTGACCAAATGTCTCCCCTTCTGTTCCTGAGATATGACGTCTAGTAATCCTCAGAAAAGCGTTTCTGAAGAACATTATGATGTCACAGTGAAGTTGACCTTTGACCTTTTACTTATAAAATGTCATCAATCATTTCATCCTATTGGTCATTTATATGAAATGTTGTCATAATCATGTCATAAATATGAATTCTAGAGTTTGGACTAAAACTGTTAACTGTTGAGGAAATTCCCTTGAGTAGGCTGACCAAACGTCCTCTTTTGCCCGGACATGTCCACTTTTCACATCCTGTCCGGGGCGTCCAGGGGTTTTTTATAAACTGATGATAATGTCCGGTTTTCCGTGTGTTTGTGTGTGTGTGTGTTAGAGTGCGGCACGGGCAGCATATTTCTGTCTGAACCCGAACCGAGCCCGACATTATTTAATGACCAAAGCACTGAGTTTGTGTCACACAGTTGTTATGGTTACAGGCTATTTAACAGGCCGGGCGTGCTCAGCGGAGAGGGAGACCTCCGTGTTTGAGACGGGAGCGGGCGGCGGGAGGTCCGACGCTTCCAGCGAGGGGAGGGGTAGAAACAAACAGCCAATGTGTGTGTGTGTGTTATGTTCAGGTGTTGTCACGTAAATAACAGTGCCCAAGCAATAAACAGGACAGACAATAGGATTTTATTTTATTATTTTTACACTACATTTTCACTGAAAGCTGACCGAATCCGACCTGAGCCTGAATATAATTTATACATTTTTGACTGAACCCGGCCCGACCTGTTGGGTACCGCCGGGCTCGGATCGCCACACTCTAGTGTGTGTATGTGTCCCCTATCTATAGGGGCCTATCTGAATTTCTGTCTTTGAGAGATATTATTTTGTAATGTAACTGAATTTTCTATCCATACATATAAATTTTAAATATATTAAAATTATAAGGCATCTTTGAGTAAACTGCGAGTATCATTTAAGTAGGCTATGTCGTGGCCGGCCAAGTGTCCTCTTTTTTGGAAATCAAAATATGGTCACCCTACCCTTGAGGTATTCTTGTGATACCCTGTTCATTAGAATGAGATGGATGCAAGGTCACAAGGACCTTGATCTTTAATCAAGGTCCCTGTGACCTTGACCTTTGACCACTACAATCTAATCAGTTCAATCTTGACTTTAAGTGGACGTTTGTGCCAAATTCAAAGACATTCTGCAGCCCTAAACTAGTTGCCAGTTTAGTGTTAAAACTGTTGTGGTGTATTCTTTGTAGTGCATGCCTTATTACATGATCCAAATCTTCATCAAAAGGTGCCATTTCCATTGTGTAGGTTTTTAGCTTGAAGGTTGTTGTTATTGCTTTTCATATTGAAGGGGATTTTGGAGACGGTAAGACGTAGACAGCAGAAAGGGAGGGAGAATGCCAGCCTATAGCCGGCCAATGGCAGGTTTACTGCTATACTCTACATCCGGTGAGTCACACTAGGAAATACCCAAATGTTGCTGCCAGCAACATGAAGCACAGATACTAAACCTGATATGAGATATGTTATCAACGTCACGGAAAAAAACATGACGCTAACTGCAAGACTTTTTATAACTGTGTTGCTTATTACTTATATTTTTTTAGTCTTTTATCTGAGAAAGATCCTTTGGTCCCTGCACAGTGTGTAGAAAAGATTTACAACAATTTCACAAATAATGGGAGACTAATTGAGTACTAGTGCTCTACTCAATATTCTGTAACTAGTAAAGGACCAAAAATAGTTTCTTTTCAGGTTTTCGCTCAGACTTGTTCATGTCATGCTCCATAAACAAGGAAACACAGAGTGACTTAATTTATTATTTCCTTCTTTGCATAAAACAAGCATCATGGACAGATCCACTTACCCGTTCACCTTTCTCCCCCTTGCTTCCAAGAGGACCCTGCAACACAGAAGAATCAATGAAAAGAGGAAAACACAACACAAACCCATGAAGGATCTAACACTGCCAACACAACCTGTTCAGATTTTATGGAGTGTGGTGCACTCCTCAGGTTGAAAAAACAACAAAAGCAACAAAACAACACGAAGTAAAGGATTTTCTCTCCTTTCCTCTGACATGACAGCATGCAAATCCTCTTACAAATCTGGAATTCTCTGTTTCTTGTTTCCTTTCTGCTTTATCTTGATTCATGTTGACAAAATCACGGTGTCAGGAATATTTTGTTCAAAATAAACTTTTTGGATTAAAGCAGCAGTAGCCTTCAGCTGGGTCTCACACTTCTTTTAAATGTTAAACACGTGAAAGCTAAAAACATGTAGAGCACTGAGTAAAGACTGGATCTAGACAAAGTTCTCTTTCGTCCAACAAGACATTAACGTTTAACCTTCAGTGAAGAGTGTCAGAAATGTGTTGCTTTCATCAGACAGATTTCAGGCTTGCAAAACACAACAGATAAAATAAAAGTTAAAAAAAAAAAAAAATACCTATCTCGAAGAACTTTTCTTTACAGGGACAGTTCAACCCAAAATCTTACCTGTAATGCCATTTATCACTCTAGATTGTTTTGGTCTGAGTTGCCGAGAGTTAGAGATATCTGCCGTACAGATGTCTGCTTTAACTCCAATATAATGGAACTAGGTGGCACTTGGCTTGTGGAGCTCAAAGTGCCAAAAAAATACAATTGAAAATCTCAAAAGCATCTTTACAGAAATCATGACCCGGTTACTCAAAACAATCCACAGATTTTTTTACAGATACAAATAGTGTACATCACTCGACACCCAAAAAGTTTGAGGAGTGGAGTGTAGTTAAGCCACAGTACTGTATATTAAATGTTTTGCTGGCACCATCTCGGCACGCTGAACTGCCATCTGCGTCTAATACACTGTGCTTGACGTCACCAAACCACAGAGTTTCTGAACTGTAGCTGCTGATGCAGGAGTGTAAGCTCCGCACTGGGGACAGTTGTGAGATTCCACCCAGCTGCACACACACAGTGAGAGTGCTAAAAGCACAAAATCACACAGTTTATGTTAGCGGGTATTAACAGCTGTAACGACAGGTTCAAGCCGTTTTAGTGTCAGTGTGAGACCCTTTAACAGCTCGGTGCTGGATGCTAGCTCATGCTGACAGGGTAGTTGTTGAGCTGACAACCTGCTGGGAGGAGAGAGGGCAGAAACAGAAAGTTTGCTAATCCAGTGGGAAGTCCAGACAGTCCAGCATAGCACCCTAAGCGTAAAAAGGATCAAATACAGGTATTGGAAACGTTTTGATACTACTTGATACTGGGTTATTTTGGTCATCAATTTTCAAGGAATCCGACACCTAGCCCCACTTTCTATCGAACTACACCCACCAACTGTATCACCGTGCAGAAGGAAGTGTGCATCTCCTGCTAGCTCACCTAGCACCACTGAGGCCCCGATCACACAGAAAGCATTTTAGCAGTTAGAAGCGGCTTTTTGTAACTGTTTTTTAATAAGAAGCTTTTTGCTTGCGTTTTTTGCATTGAGATGCGCCTCACATTTCTGCACTCGAGGAGCCAGATGTTTTTGCTGGAGTGCTCTGAACTCCTCAAGTTGAAAAAACTTGAACTCAGAGTAGTCATCTTTTTTCCCCAGTGTCCAATCGGATTATTTGAGAGGAGGGCCTCCTGGAGGTCGCTGGATACCCGGAGCTATACAGCCTAACAACAGACAGCAGGTTGTCAAACTGCCGCGGAGGAATCCTAAAATATGCCTGGAAACAGCCATCATGGAGGCGAAGCTCCTGGACCAACTGGTGGTACTCCCCATGATCCACATCTTTTGTAGGGTCTCATGTACTCACACAGATCTCCGTTTCCCCTGGTGATATTTACTGACAGCCTCTCAACCAGAGCTACAGCAGGTACCCTCTGCCTGTCCATTTTAGGAACAAACTACTATTTACTGTGGAAAAAAAAGAAATGGTAGACTGATTACACAGGAAGGTCAGTATAAGGGTGTGATGGGGTGGTTGCTGGCAACAATTAAAGGTGCAGCAAGCATTTTTTTTTTTTTTTCCCACCAGTGGCATTCAATTTAAAAACATAAGATGGCAGTATGGTGCCCCTCACATTTTGCAACCAGCAAAATGCTCTCTGTGTGTATGGGGCCTGAGCTAGCTTACGTTACAGCTCAGCCAAGGGGGACGCCATTAATAATAATATCTTGTGCCATCACAAGCAGGAGCCTTTTGTCTATGAGAACATGCATGCTTCCTTCTGCGTAGTGATACTGTTGGCAGTCAAATGTATTTTTTTTGGCGCTTTGAGCACCAGTGTCATCAAGAGAGAAGACAGACATCCAACGCTGTTTTTTATTTTGAGGTGAACTGTCCCTTTAATGCTGCATTGAGCCATTAAAAAAATCTGAAATAATAATCTTTAAACATTTTATACAAAAGGTGTCATTTCCAACAACTGAACTATATTTTCCTCTGGTAAATTCACATTAAGACCTGTTATTGACAATAGCATGGTAATTAGATAAGGAGGGCTCTTTGCAGTCCACCCACATATTTGTAATTACATGCTTGACAACATTTTTTTTTCTTTCCCAGCGATGCAAAGTAATTTGCCAGCAGTTTGTTTCACCTCCCACAGAATCTCATTTCGTCTTTGGCGCTGCAGTCGAAATGTGATTTACTGTCTGTGAACATTTCATTTAAACAGGAATAAATGCCAAAGCAGAGAGTGGTCACATCCTGAACTCAACTCTGTTACAGCAGTGAACAATATGATAAACAGACTGCATTCTGATATTTTAACGTGAGAACAGTAAACCTTGATGATGGTGGCGGAGCAGCCATACAGCTGCTCATCAGGTACAGTTTAACGCTCAGCATTTTGCTCAAGGATACTACATGCAGACAGGAGTCAAGATCGAAATAACCACAGCGGGTTTAACAGATGATGCCGTCGTCTCACTTGAGCTGCTACCTGGGGTGTTTTTATTTACTGTTCAGTCGAGTGGGAGTTTTTCTGTTTTTAAGGGGACTGAAGTGCTTCAACAACTCTATTAGGCCTCTAGGATCCAACATCAAAATCACTTTACACAGTGAAATAAACATCAGTGTCAGTATCTAATTTTCCATTGTCTTATATCAATATATTTATAGACCACATCACAAGCTAACACTCAACAAGCACTGTACATACATGTAAGTTAACTAGAAAGGAGAACAAGGTCAGGGGGAGCTTTTTTGTTTTGATTACGGTGACGCCTGAACATAATCGGACCTAAACGTTGCCCAGTTAGAGCCACTGCTCTACAGCAGCTGAGACTAAAAAACTTTTGTGTTTTGTTAGTTTAGAATGAGCCTTTCATATCTACATAGGGAGCAGGTCCTCTTCCACAGAGTCCTCCGTGTTTCTGCCCAGAGGGCTTTCTGCCACAAATCTTTTTTCTTTGATTTTCCCTCCCTGGCAGAAAGCCCTCAGGCAAACATCCCTCCCTACAGCCGTATTTCTACAGTAGCCCAGAATGGACAAATCCAACATTGGCTTTAGAGAGCACCTTTTACGTATTTAGCTGAAGAGCACCGTAGGTTGTCTTCACACTTGGAAAGGTAGGCATTAGGGCAGGGGTCTTCAGTTGGTTGTAATCTGTAACCTCACTGCTATATCCCACTAAATCCTACACACTGGACAAAGGGCTGGACAATATATTGATATTATATGGATATTGTAATATGGGACAGATTTTGGATATCGCAATATCATAAGTGGTGCACTTTCCTGGATTTAAAGGCTGTATTACAGTGAAGTGATTGCCTGGGTCCAGACCCTTGAATACGCCCACTCCACTGAATCGAGTTTACTAAAGCTGAAAACACAATGCTGCCACTGCAGTGTGATGCATCCAGTGTGTGCTAGGGGTGGCACTTGATGTGTCGCACTGCGACAGATGACCACACAAAGCTATTACTACTTTCACTGAAAGATCTGCACTTCTTCCACCTCTGCCTCTTCCACAAGTCATGTGTGGACAGCCACTAATTAAACTTTATTTCTCACCTGAAGAACCGATCTCCAAGGGCAATATCTTTTTTGCCATTGTCTTTATAATGACAAGATTGTGGATTGTTAAGCTCGGGATATTTCTCGACCTCAACAAGTCTTTCATCATCCAGTCTTTGTCGCACTCAAGACAGAGCAACAGCTACAGAGTTTTCTTTATACATCCACAGTGACCAGAGGAGTCAAGCTGCCATAGGAGCAATGAAAAAGTGCTGCTATGGGAGCTGGCATATACAAGGGAAGAGCAAGTGGGAGAAAAATGCATTTAATTCCAGGAGCGGCAAGGCTGGAAATAGGACAGTGGCATGAAGTGTCACCAGGAGCACCGACACATGTCTTGCTGCTGCCGGTGTGGGGTTGTACAAGGAAAATAAGAGGGGTGTTTCTTTTGACACACGATATTCACCGCAGGTGTGTTTTAGCCTTGATTCATTCTGTGTGGAGTTTGCATGTTCTCCCCGTGTCAGGGTGGGTTTTCTCCGGGTACTCCGGCTTCCTCCCACAGTCCAAAGACATGCAGGTTAGGTTAACTGGTGACTCTTGATTGCCCGTAGTAGGAATGCGAGCATGAATGGTTGTCTGTCTCTATATGTCAGCCCTGTGTTTTAGTCTAACAACCTGTCCAGGGTGTACCCCGCCAAATGTCAGCTGGGATAGGCTCCAGCCCACGTGTGACCCTGAATAGGATAAGCTGCTAGGTGGGACTCAATTAGTCAACCAGTGCCAGACTAAAGATGGAAACGCATTCTAATGAGTTGAAAATTTTGTCTGATGTCAGGCAAGTAATTTTCTGAACTTACCAGACTGCTCTGGCTGTTCTATTATTTTCCTTTAACTACTTAGTCATTATATCCACATTACTTATGATGATACTTCCAATATCGACTTTGAGGTATCTGGTCAAAAATATTACATATAATAAAAGATAAATATTTACTTTTTGTTCATATTGCACTAACTGGATTGTTCAGCAGTTTAATGCAGTGATTCTGAATCTTTGAAGAGAAAATCATTATGCATAGAAGATTCTGCTATTTTTCCCCAACCTTAGTTGATGCACGAACTTGGAAAATAAGATTAGTTCTAACTGTTCATCTTGTAAAACACGTTCATAGAGAGATGATGGAACTAACTGCTTCTGATAGAGGACAGGAAGCATTTTAACTCTTTGGTGGGTCCATCTTCGTTTAACAGTGCGGTAATAGTAAATGTCTAATGAATATTTTTAGGAAGGCAGGTTGAGGCTGACAGTCTCGTGGACCTTCAGACCAGACAGGAAGCTGTTTATCCTGCTGACAGACACTTTCACTGCACGCTGTGATTCTCTGACAGACTCTGTTAAGACTGACTAACACAACTTCCTGCCTCTTCCTGGATAGTGTCCACATTTGTACAGCAGCTTTTCTCAGAAAGGTGATGGGAAACATAAAAACAAGGTGGCCTTGTGCAGGTGTAAACCCAGACTGGCTAAGAAAAGTATGGTCTTCTGTGTTCGATTTGCTGACGGACATACTCACTGGTGGTCCCAGTTCTCCCTGTTTTCCTGGAGGCCCTGTGTTACCCGGGGCCCCTGGGGCTCCTGGTGTCCCCTGAAGAGACACAGAGGGAGGAAGAATCAAAGTCGACTTCATTCAAATTTCTACACAGTGCAAAGTATTATATATATTATATATATTATATATCTGTGTGTGTGTTTTTAATTAGGTGTTTACTTTAGATTGACTAACAGGTCTAACCACAGTAGGATCAAAGCTCTCTACAAAAGTCCTGGTTTGAAACAATCTCAATACCAAAAGCAGTCAACACACTTTTGATTGCTCGATCTCCACTGGCCTGTTACCACTGGACTGGAGAGCTTTAAAGTGATCTACAAAATTTTGGTCCAGTTGATCAGTACAACAGCGTCTAGTCTTCAGTTTCTTTTCTGTGTTCACAGTTATCAACTTCAAGCTGACATTACCACTGCATTCAAAGTCAAAAAAATTCCTAACCTAACAACCACTTACAATAGTTCCTGTTGGACCCTGTCTGCCTGGTGGGCCGTCTTTGCCTGGCAGTCCCTGTGGATGAGAAGATACATATGTTGAAAATAAATGCTGGTATTTGTGTGCATAAAGTATTTTTAAATGGAGCTAGGTAATACATCAATATCACATCAACATTGTAGTATGAGACTAGATATTGTCTTAGACTTATGAATATGATAAATTGTAAGTGTTGTCTTTTCCTGATTTTAAAGGCTGCATTACAGTAAAAGATGATTATATCCTATTACTGACGATTATTTATCAAAAATCTTGTGTAAATATTTTGTGCAGGTACCAATATTCTACCCTGCAATATTGATATTGAGGTATTTGATCAAAAATACTGTGATATTTGATTTTTTGCAAATAATCATTTTTACAGTGTGACCTTTTTTTGGTGCGTGATGCTTAGCTTAAGGCAGATCAATTCTCCACAGACATTAGTTAGCACTAGCTAGCAAGTTCTGTTGGCTTGTTTTAGACAATGGAGGGAAATTATGTGAGTGGTGCATTCGGGCATACTCATTCTCTC
The DNA here is from genome assembly GCF_011397635.1 of Epinephelus fuscoguttatus. Classification (NCBI taxonomy): domain Eukaryota; kingdom Metazoa; phylum Chordata; class Actinopteri; order Perciformes; family Serranidae; genus Epinephelus; species Epinephelus fuscoguttatus. The sequence continues at coordinate 7,398,653 of NC_064768.1, read as the reverse complement.
TTCTTCCGCGATTGTTACTTACAGTTTGTTTTGCTATCAAAGCTAACATAAGCTAAAGCGCTTAAAAGCTAGTGTCACACAAAAATCCAATATTCCTCTCAATACCTTCCCAATTTCTGATGAGGTGGACATGATAACCCTTAATACACATAATGTTATTCATCCCTACAACAGGAAATACTTACCTACAGTAGTGGTTAACTAGGTGGCAGAAGGAAAAGCAGGGGGCTACCTTTAATGCCACTGCAGTAGGAGACAACCTTTTTCATGCAGGAATTATTATATCACAAAGTAATATGTTTTAATCTTAGTTTATATTTTTAATCAAGTAAAAAATCATGCCAGTAACTTTTTTCAATTTAATGTATTCTGAAGGAGTTACACTACACACTACACTTGTAGCTAACGTTAGCTCGAGCCTTAAATCACAGTGGTCCTCCCCCTAACTCCCCCCTGCTACAGACCACCTCGCTGGGAGGAGAGCGGGCAGCATCTCCAGAGATAGACCCTTAGTCGGCATTTTCCAGAGCTGCTGTCCGCTCTCCTCCTGGCAAAGCATACCACAGCAGTGGGGACAGTGGGCTGGTGCAGTTAACTCTTATTTCATTTGTGGTCTGATAAACAGAGAGAGAGAGAGTGAGTTTTCAGATTTCTGCCTTCCTCAGCTTTAGTGGTGATATTTATGAAATGACTCACTCTGGGTCCTGCAGGTCCTTCTCTGCCTGGAGCTCCAGCTCTGCCAGGAACTCCCTGAAACACAAAGAGAAGAGCAGAGGAATCTGCAAGTTACATACACATTAAGTCTTAATCTACACACATTTAACAAATGACAGTAATATTTTTAAAAATTGTGTGATCATTTGAGCCGCAACACTCAAAATGTTTGATATAAAATGACAACATGACAACAACAACAAAAAAAAAACCCTCCATGAAGTGGTAGGTGATTTGTTTGTAATATTTGTACATATGTTTTAGGTGATAGCTCTAGTTAGGGCTCTTTGTTGCATCACTTTGTATACGATCAACTTTCCATCACAAGCAAAAATGGCAAAACATTGAAATCTACTGATACAGACTGTGTTGTTGCACAAACACTGTAAGATTTAAACATGCTGTAGTGTCACAAACTCAGGGAATATAAATAGATTTGAACAACAGAAATCAACCTTTTGCAAATGGCACCATTTTTAAAAATCTGACAACTATTTGCTTCCAAAAGGTCACATTAGTCCCAGTAAGTTACAGTGGAGCAGTAATTACTTGTGGGAGGCTCTTTTCAAGCAACAGACCTTTCTGAAACAGCACACTGCCCACTGTTCTGTCACAAACACAGTTAATTCATTCAACCAAAACAGTAGAAAATTAAATTCTACCAAATATTTCACAGCTTGCCATCAACCCAAACAAGGAGAAAAACTGCCTTATATAATTATCAGATAAAGAATGTTTACTTTAGTAGTTTAGTAGCTGTTTGGTCCTGGTTTTGTAAAATGATGTAGTGAGCACACACAAGTGACTGCAGACATTGGTGTCTTAATAACAGTAACCTGTGTAAAGCACACTATTCACATGTGTGACTAACATGTTGATCATGCAGACTGAACCCAGCAGGATTTTGACATCAAATTAACTTTAACATACAGAAATGTTACAATAATTGCAGATTAAAAGCCTTTGCACACTGAGTCTGTTTTTGATGCGTTTTAATGTAATATTTGGTTCAAAAATTCACAGGAAGAGACAAAATGAAAAAACCCATTTCCCCCTTAGTCTCCCTCCACTGGAGTTACCTATCTGGCTGTCATCATTCCCTCCCTGTCTCTCATTTTGCTCCGCAGCTATATGAAGGTGTGGAGCTGTCCTTTCTGTGTGTTTCCACATTCTGTGTGTGGCCCACATCCTCCTCCTCTTCATCATCCACCTGATTATTACTATCTGACCCACTGAAAGTAGCTGCTTGAGTTTTGAAATGATTCTGTGCGCCCCGTTCCTCTGTCTTGTTGAGGCTGTGTCCCACCGCCACATTTTCTTCACTGACTCTTGGTCAAACGTCTCTAAAGGCTTCTGATGGATGCAAAAAACGCAGAAAATCTAACCTCCTCCGAAGTTTTTAATGACAAACGAAAGTTTGGGACTCAGTGTGCAAATGTGATTGAAAAAAGAAAGAAAAGGAAAGAAAAAAAAAAGGACTCACTGTGCAAAGGCCTTAGATGTTATTTCACCCTAACCAAACAATAAATACAGCACAAAATGCAACTGAACACACCTCAGGGGAAACATATGTTGGATTGTGTCTGCATTGTTTTTTTGTTGTTTTTTTACCTGTGCTCCTTGTTGTCCAGCTTCACCTTTCTGTCCTCTCTCTCCTGGAGCACCCTGCAGATAAAAAGACACTTTTAAGGACACAAGTTCCAACAATGTAAGAAATACTGTGTTTTTTCTACACTTACAATATGAATTGCATCTTAATATAAGAAAACTGTGACAGTAGATGTTATATTCTTTTATACACACTCCAAGGACAATTACTGACTGTGTCGCCATATGAATTAACTTTCAAGATGAAAACCTAATAAATATGGAGAAAGTATACTTGTATCAGGATTATACTGCCAGTGATGTGCTCCTCAGTTCTATTATGAGAATGAGAACTGGGTATGTTTGTCTTACTGGGGGTCCTATGATGGAGCGTCCACTGGGTCCCTGTGGTCCTTGGGGTCCCTGAGGTCCTGGTACACCTGTATCACCTGCTGGACCAGTGGGCCCCTGGAAAGAGAGAGGAAAGAGACAGAGAGTTAACAACAGACTCTCTTGTTGGCACATGTATCGTCTTGTATAGTCTGATGTGAGGACACTGGGCCATGTCAAACACTCTCCTAAAGACTTGCTGCTGATTGGCTAACCTCAACAGCTCAACACTTTTTTTGTTGAACACTGACATCCAACAAGGACCAAGATAAAAAACTGCCAGGTACTTGCTTAACCTGTACTGACAGGTTACAGGAAAAAAAAAAAAAAAAGTGGCTGTGACCTTTCTCTTTTACACCTCCACCCAAGCAGCAACAACCGGGGCTGAAAAATTAAGCCAATGCTGAAGTGCCAAAAACTGCAGTTCTTCTGATGGCCACTTGAGGCTGGCTCCAGGAGAGCGTCAATCCCTATAGACCCCAATGTCCAACTTTACAGCAGAAATAAACATGTTCACGGCCTGGTACAAAAAACGGTTTTGGTCTCCATAGCTAATTTCAACATTCAACTGTACAGGGGGGTACTTTTTTTTTTTTTTTGTGTGTAACTAACCTGTTAAATTTTTAAGGCTTTAAGTTATGCATAATGAAGGGCAGGGCTACTTTGAGTGACATGCTATCTGCAACTCATCACCATGGCCTACCAGTCAGATCCACACCTCAGTCCTCCACAGCTAGACTAGGCAAGGCAGCTTTATTTGTATAGCACATTTCATACACAAGGGCAATTCAAAGTGCTTTACAGAGCAATAAAATGTTTAACATCATCTGGGAGGTTATTCCAGGTTTGTTCTGCATAATAACAAACCGATACTTCAGAATGTTTTGTTCTGACTCTTGGGACGGTCAAAGGGCCAGCCCCAGCTCCACCCTCCTGTCCATATATGGTCACTTAAAAAATCCAAGACGGAAACAGCAAAAATGCCAATGATGAGGCTTCAGAGCCAGGCACCGAGGAAGTGCACCAGGCTCTGAAGTCAATATATGTAGTAGCCAAACAGTAAAATTAAGTCTGGCAGGTGATGCCATGTGGCCCAAAAATACTTTTACCAATAGACTAATACGGTGAAAGAGACGTCTGTAAATCATTAATACATTCTTTTGAGTGCCACAACTCCTGCAAAATGACTCACTTCACTATCAGAATTAGATCCATTCAGTCAGACATTTGGAAAGTCTAGAGGGGCCATACAATTAAATCATTTTACCCCCATTCAAGACAGCTGAGTGCTAAACTGGCGAAAGTGCACCTGTTCTTTGGGCCACACAGTGTGGAAGCAGTGCTGATCATCGGAGTAATATGCAAAAGTCGACGTTCTTTGGCTTCATGTGCCACTGAGCAACTTTCATAGGACCAGCCTCCAACGCTGTATCCAGTTCTCTTTATACATCCAAGCTCAAAATGGAAGTCACCAAACCAATGTGTGATGTCACGATGGCTACGTCCATTTTTCTTAAAACAGTCTATGCCTCCACCTTGCATTGTTCCTCTTTCACTTAAACATGTTTACACTTGAAGAGCGCTCTGTGCTCTTATTGGTCAAAGTCACAGTAAATGTCGCGGAATTTTGTCATATTCATGAAGAGAAGGCAAAACTTTTCTGATATGCTCCGCTTGCCTCACAGTTTTGGAAAAATGAAATAGTGATTCCACCAGAGAGAAGCAGACAGAGGAGTGTACAAAATGTGTTTGAAGGATATATCCAGGGTGTCAAACTGACTGAGCAGCAACAACAGGTTAAAAAGACAAAGATAGTTAGAAGCTAAAGCAGAACTATAGGCTACAGATCACAGTGTAAAAGTGAACCACCACATCACTGGTGATCGCGACAGAAGACAATGAATATAAACGGAAACTTCGCCTATATTGAACCAGCTGTGTGGCATTGCAGTGTGTGCAGATGAACAGTGTTTGGCTTCGCCCCTGGTTCTCCACTGCTGGACAGGCAGGAATCTCCTGGGCAAATCAAATGTTCATCTGCGCACAGTGCGATGACATACAGCTGGCTGAATATCAGCAAATTTTCCCTGCTTCCCTTCGCTGGTTCCTGTACAGCAGGGTTGGTCTCTTTTTTAGTGTTATAATCACTAAAAAGCAAAAGCAGCATGTTGCTATCATCAGCAGCTAGCTACCTAACCCTGCACTCTTCAGGGTTTGATTTTGGTTTTGATACAGGGAAGAAACGTATATCTTTTTCCAACCTTTCCAGGTAGCAAGTGTCATACATATACGGCTTGCCCCAGGCACAACATTTAGCTCAAAATCCAGCCTGAAAATGAAGGAAATCTGAAACGTTTGCATTAGAGGCAATGGAGCACAGCTGTGTTGTTGTCGGACCCTGGTCTGAGCTGGCCAAATGCTACTTTATGATTGGCCAGTCTGCGTCGGGGGGGAAGACTTAGCGAAGGGTCAATTGTTGTGCCCAATGCCCATTCTCCTCCCCGACACCACACACTTATAGAGTCAGGATAATATCTGGTTTACATCATGTCGTCTGAACTTACAAAACAAAAGTGTTATAATATAATAATGCAATAGTATTTCAGCAGGCTTATGCTCCAACACAGTAGCTTCCAATAGAGCAGCAGACAGCAACAGCAGAGTTGTCGATCATTTTAGCACTGGGATGTGCATTACACATGGTCCTCCTTCCAAACACTGTTCATACACACTCACTGTAACAGGTGAGTTTCTGCACACTAAGATGAGATGAACGAAAGACTAGAGAAGACCATCAAGTAGAAAAAACATTTATCAATATCTAGAAATTTTGTTAAGAGTAGTCATGACATGAATCGACTCTCAATTTTTGTAGGGTTTTCAAAGACCTCTACATGTATCTGCCTAAATGTCTTTCCTTGTTTTTGTTCATCATATTATTCCATAGATACAGATTTACAGATTTTTCTGTCTTATATTGGATAAAAATGAGTACATCTGTACATGGTAATGGTAAAGATTAGGTATGAGTCTTGGAGAGTTGGATGCATTTACATCTTTTCAACAAATGGAAACTTCCAGGAGGATGTAAGATTTGACTACTTCCTGGAAGAATTTACCAAGGTTCCCGCACATTTTCATGAACAAAAATTTCCAAACTTTTCCATGACTTTTCAAGGACCCATAATAAAGATTTTTTTTATTGCCCCACTTTTTCAAACATATCAGATTCAAACTCTATTCAATCATAATTTAAGCTAGCAGGCATACAGGGAGGGAGAGACGAACCCAGGGAGAAAATAACGAAACATACGTGATGGTTAACAAATTGTTGTCACACATCAACACGTATTAAAGCTACATTAAGCTGTCAGCTAAAGAAAATAAATTTGCCATTATGTTACATTATGTGGACTTCTATCCAGAAGATTTCATTATACACAGCAGGATTCTGTGACTTTTCAAGACCTTCAATGATTTTGACTAATTCAATGACTTTTCCAGGCCTGGAAAATGTGATTGTGAAATTTCATGACTTCCTCAGGTTTTCCATGACTGTGGGTACCCTGATTTACACTTGGCTGTTTGCAGTTAGATAGCTTTCCAATGAGCCAGTAATTTGGCTAAATTTAATTTCATTTATGAACCAGTGGGATAAGATAGGAGGCTTAAGTGTACTACATGACTAATGAGATGTTTGCTGTGGATAACTTCATAACAATTAATTATTTATGTCATGCATTTATAAAAGACATTCACATACAATTCTGCGGAGTGTGTGTCAATATCATTAAAAGAACGTTAGCATTGTGAAACACCCCTTGACACACCACAGCTTGAGACTATGAGTGTAAAAACCTGAATCAGACCATGAGTTAGTCAAGTTAAATACAAAATATCATTATTATCAAAGGTGAATGATGCAATTTCACCACGTCAAAAACAAAGGAAGCAGTGATGTGTATCAGCTTTATACGCTAACAGAACCTACACGTCTCTAACTACAAGCCAAAAATATATGAGTCCTGTTTTCTGTCTGACCTATGCTGTCATACATCTCTTGTACTTTCACATGAAAAAGGAAGTGGCTTCTATGATCTGCGGACAAATCTGAACAGTACAGCTTTTTAGTTCACATGCACACACATATCTTCATATAATCCTGTAGCTGCTCTGTGTTGCAATCTAGCCACAAACAAACTATGACCAAGTGCTCAGAGTAAAGTTAAAACTCGGGCTGTCAAAACAATGTGTTCACTTTGATTTATTAATCACTGAAAAAATAACGCATTAAAAAAATGAATGCTGATTAATCACGTTCCGTGGTGCCCTTTGACCTGGTGCGTTATTGAAGGCAACAGTGGTATTGTCACATGATGCTCAGCCCTGTGAATGGAACATTTACATTTACAAAAAGCCCCAATGGAACTGTTGATAGGAGCAACGTTCTCTGCAATTTCTGCAGTAAGGAATTTTCGTAGCATCGGAGAACTTAAACCCTCAAATATCACCTCAACCCAAAGCATTTGGCAGCAAACCTGAAGGTCTGAAGTAGCACTGCCTCTGACGCTAGAGCCAGCAGCCAACCTCGTCAAGCCACTAGACCAGGCTTTCAGACACAAACTGAGTAAGTGTACGGCTCTATCCAAATGTCCACCCTCTGAAATTGCTAAATGAGTCCTCGCAGACTTCAGCCCGTACTGTGATGAGTTCACCGTCATCACATTAAGTCTGAGGGCAGAGACCGCAAGACTGATAGACAGCTGTCAAGACAGTTTTACTCGCTGCTGAGCAGCGATTACTATCATTGTAACTGCTGTCAAATTCTGTCTGCTCATCTATCCCTGCAGATAAGATATAATATAATCATATAATATAATCATATATAGGGTTGTTTTATGAATGAACAAAATACATTTCTGTATAACATACAGACTGCAGACATTTAAATACAGAGGTGTTTGTGAATAAGAGCCTAAATAAAACTATGACTAAATAAACTGTGTAGGCTTGAGTAGATCCTTTGTTGTTTTTCAGCCATCTTTCTAGCCTATGTACTTGGCATTACACTGTGCAGCCTATAGGGTAGGCTGCAATAACACAATGCATTTTGATTCCCCTACATAGCGTGTTTTTCTAGATATTATTTATTATTTGGATAGCCCTGAGCACCCCCAGACTTCCCAGGAGCACCCTTGCAAAGTCTGCAAGTCTCCAAGTTCAGTGAAGTCAGGATATACCTGTACCGACTGACTCTCTCCCTTGCAAAATGGACTGCAATGGACTGCAAACCAGTGTTGGTGGTAGAGGACAGGGGTCAGTTGTGTCCAAAATCCAGCTGCTTTACTATAAGACGTCTGCCAAAATTAATTTGAATGTAAATTATTCAAATACTTTAACAGCAAAAGTTGATGTATGTGATTACTACAGATTAATTAATCACAGAGCATGTAATTAATTAGATTGATTCTTTTAACTGCTTGACAGCCCTAGTTAAAACTGAATAATGTTGTTTGGTTTATAGTGCTTCATCGCTCTCAGCTTTGATATCTGTTTCTGTGTGTGCTTGCGGTCATTTCCGGCTCCATTTCATATCAAGTTTAACATCTGAAAATGTGAATGAGGAAATGGTGGTGGTGGTTATGACATAATATCCATCCATCCATCGTCTAACTGCTTCATCCTCTTGAGGGTCGCGGGGGGGCTGGAGCCTATCCCAGCTGACATCGGGCGAAAGGCAGGGTACACCCTGGACAGGTCGCCAGACTATCGCAGGGCTGACACATAGAGACAAACAACCATTCACGCTCACATTCACACCTATGGACAATTTAGAGTTACCAATTAACCTAGTCCCCAATCTGCATGTCTTTGGACTGTGGGAGGAAGCCGGAGTGCCCAGAGAGAACCCACGCTGACACGGGGAGAACATGCAACCCTCTTGCTGTGAGGCGAGAGTGCTAACCACCACACCACCGTGCCGACATAATGTGTAAAGTATAAAGTATGTGTTGCCTCAGATTGCAATGTTAAATAATAGGACATTTTGAAACCATTTGTTTCCCTGTCATGTTTAGTGTTTGATCGACTATGTTGTGTTTGTATTCCATCGACTGACCCTGCTGCACTGAAAGCAGCTGCTGTGCTGTGGGGGAGTTAAAGCAGTGTTGTGTTTTTTTTGTTTTGGTAGTTTATTCTACAGCAGCAACACTGACACTTCAACGTCATTATCAGTGAAAAATCTGAATTCTGTTTAACACCTTTAAGTACTCGAGCATACTTGAAAAACCACAGATCAAATCACACTTCAAAAAAAGTTAATCAGTTCTCACGCGTGTATTGGGGAAAAAACAGTTTCATATGCAGAAAGGAAGACTAACAAGTTTTTATTGCTCAATTAGTTATGAAATTTTAACTGCACAGAGTGTGTGTGTCTTCCTGCTACCACTTCCTGAATACTGTCTGTTGATCTGAGAGACAGAGGCAGAAACAGAGCAGCATCAGAATAGAGCACAGCATTATATCTGTGATTCGGAAATACAAATTACATTAAAGCATCTGGTGTCGGAGAAATACAGCAACAGGGTGCAACAGGGTGCACTATACAGCAAATTGTGACTACTGTAAAGCTACTGAGACTCATCCAGTGTCTCCTTCCTTAAAATGTCTTTCAACATTTATGAAGACCCAAATCTGAATATGAATGTGAGATACTGCAAAGGAGCCAGAGATGACGGAGGAGACAAAGTGGAGAGACTGGTCGACATTTATGAGAGTGTGGATGCAGACCATCCTGTCTGTACACGGGATGAAGGTACAGAGTTTTTGAATACTGTAGAATCAATACTAAATGTTACTGATGTAATTTCTTTAATTAGGTGCTGAGTTATAAATGACATTTGTACATGATTGTGGTAAAATTGCTGAAATTATAGTAATAATCATTCTGAAAATAAGTTTGCTTTGCAACTGTGACATGTACATTTTACCACCTTAACAAAGGATCAATATACATTTGAGCATTTAATACTGATATTACATATATATTGTTTGTATCTTTAATTTGTTTCCTATTTTTACTCCTATTGTGATAATAATGCTGTATTCCTCACTAGCTCTCGAACTCAATCTGCATTTCACTGCACATATTGAATGAACACGTAGCAAAGAATACCTTTAAAATACTGAAATCCAGTCCTTGTAACATGAGCATTATGAGTTATTATGTGTGTGCTCTCATATTGTAATCTTCTTCTGAGTCTGTAGCGTATTCACAGTGACAAAATGACAAAAAAAATACCAGCACGCAAACTAAAGTTACCTGACTTTTAAGATTGTTCCCACGGTGCAGAAAAACAAAAATGGAAAGACAAATATTTTTGTGTAGTCATAAACTCTTGGAGAAACATACAGCTGCCAAATGTAAAATTTAAGTAGTGTTTTACAATTGTGGTTTGATTTATATTTTTTCACAACTTGTGTCATATTTCCTAGGTGTAAAATGATTACTAAATGAGCCCAATCCCATTCTTATTTTACCCCTGAGTGCCTCTTTACCCCTTGTAACAGCGTTACAGGGGGAGTGGTTGAAATATTCCCCTATAAAATGGGACAACCCTGCAAGGCCCTGATTTATCTTTATTTAGCTACAGTCTCTCCGTAGCAGCTAACCCAGAAGCAAAGTAACATATACAACCTCCGAGCTGAAGAATGAGCTGCTGCGCAATGACAGACTAGCCAGCAGACAAACCAGCAGCATGCACAGCCCCTGAGCCAGAGTATGAGAGCCGCTGCTTGATCAGCAGCTAACAGCAGCTAACGTTAGCACAAGGCACACACCCACAGCAGTGAGCAGTAACTGCTAACAGGCCGCATAGCTGATTTGGCCAGAAAAACTGGAAGGTATTTTCATGACGGCTGTTTAGCTTGTGTTTATATGATTGTGGCATTGAACAGAGATGTTTATTCACATACTTATTAGACTGAAAGAACTCAGTGAGCTTGTTGGACAAACACACCACTGACATACAGTGGGCAATAGATACAACACTGATAGCAAGTGCTGTAATGTCAGTATTCAAGTAGTTTTTATATTCAGAGGTAGGGGAGGGGTTAAGCTAAAATGGCATCAAGCAGGCTCTTAGGTCCTCCAAAAAAATCCTGGACAAAGGAATGATGAAAAACAGGTCAAACTCCACAGTTCAGTACTACACAGCTCCTCGTCTTTTGATGTTTTCAATCAAGTATTTTCTATCATATATAATGTATTTGGAAAGGAATGACTGATTTTGCCTATTTCATTCAGACCATAATTCCTGCTTTGTACAAAAAAAAAAAAAAAAATTAAAAGTCAAAGAAATTTCTCTGGCATTTTTACTTTTTTGTACCGAATCATGACACCACTGTATCATAGAGAACCAAACCGAGAATTTTGTGAATTCTCACACCCCTTTAATAATCGTATTATCACAATAACATTTGCCATTTATTTGTAGGAGACAGAATGCATGGATGATCACAATTTGTTCACAATTTAAGTTTGATGCTATCAATCAATAAAACAAGTCATTAAATACCAAAGAACACTGCTTCATGACAAGGCCACTAGCGGTGCACTGTGGGCTAACGTTGGCAACCTGTACTCCTGATAAACCTCCATGTTGAAGTGCCCAAGTTTACAGCAGATATAAACATGTTTACAGCCTGGTGCAAACATGTTTTTTGTCTCTTTGGTTAATTTTCCCTTTTCATGAAAACTGCAAGGAGGGTTATGGAAATATTTCAAAATGTGGGACTGCCATGCACAAATCAGTAGCCAGCTAGCTACTAGTAATTTTTTTGTCATGTTTGTTTTAAAGAAAAGGACAATAATAATTGAAACAACATGATAACACAATGGTTATTGTAACTTTTAATTCTTTATTAACGAGGAAAATGCATTTGTGGGTTTCTTTTGTTGCTTGTGCAGCCGTCCTGCTGATGATTTCTCATAACACTCTGATTGAAGTGTGCCTCTGAAAAACCTCCATTTGGAGGGCCAACACTTCACCCTACCCCTTCATCTCAACAACAATCAGAACACTCAACCCCTAAATGTGGATGTGCAAAACAGAGGGGTAAAGGGTTACATGATGGGGGCACATAAAGTTAGCTTGCTGTCAGCTCAAGTAGTAATGTTCTGTTTTTATGCCCTAGGAGCTGCCTGCTAACGTATCAAGATCAGATATTTATCTCAATATGTATGAGAATTGTGTTTTGGGGTTGCTTCCTGTAGCTTAAATGTCTTTGTTCTTGTCTGTTCAGACTAGCTGACATAAATCAAATGTGCTCTCTGTGTACTTTGCCCCTGCAGGAGCACACACTCAGAAGCATCTTGCAGCTGTCCAAAGAAACCCTTTAAGAACTGCTGCACAGGTTTTGGGTCTGCTGTGTCTACTGCTTGTAGCTGCAGTCATTGTCCTGACCACACTCTGTAAGGGCCTCATCTTTATTGTAACATCACATCTGACTGACTCAAAACCTTAATCAAGGGCTTTGATTTGACATCACTGCCCTGTGTTTTTGGTTTTCATCAGATATTTCAATCACTTTGGAAAAAGACCATCTGCAGAGCAATTATGAGGAGGTGCAGAGCAGTTACAACAACCTGAGTAAAAGTTTCTGCCACATACAGGGGACAGAAAGCCAGACGCAGGGGAACATTACAGGTGAGAGATGTTTAAAAGGAACACCTTTAATCTTATTTGTCATTAAATGATTTCAAATGTGTCACTAAAACACTTGATGGAACACAGAATGGGAGAGATTTCGATGCAGTTGTTACTACAAATCTACTGAGAGGAAAACCTGGACAGAGAGCAGAAGAGACTGTCAGGAGAGAGGAGCAGATCTGGTGATATTAAACAATAAAGAAGAACATGTGAGTGTCTGTTGACGTGTTCGTGCTTTACCGTAATGTAAGTCATACTATATGTGTGTCAGTGTGATTGTATAAAATGATTTTGGCACTCGGAGATAGTCAAAGTAAAAACAAGAATGACCGCCTCATGGTTTGCATGACTCTGTCAACCTGCCAAGTTGCAGTTACAGTTTACATCCATATCTGTGAAAACAAACCAAATGTGAAGAAATTTCCCTCAAGTCCCTCTTGAGGTATTGTGTTCACAAGCATGAGATGGATGCAAGGTCACAGTGACCTTGATCTTTGACCAAAAAATTCTAAAAAGTTCATTGTTGAGTCAAAGTGGATGTTTGTGCCAAATTTAAAATTCCCTTCAACGTGTTCTTGAGATATTGTGTTCATGAGAATGAGACTGAAATGAGAAGGAACAGATGTACAGACAGATGTATAGACAGATGTGCAGTCAAATGTGCGTACGGACAACCCTGAAACATAATGCATAACAAAGGCGCGTGGAGGCATAAAAAATGAAGAGAAACCCTCTGTATTTGGGCATTTATATTCTGTGACATGTCATAATTTTGTTTCAATACATTTCAGATGTTAATGTTGTTCTTTTATTCGAAAATGATAGTCTGAAGTTACTAGTTAGATTGCAGATCACGATTTATGTTAATGTTCTATATCCTTGTGTTTTGCTCGCTGCTTTATTAATCTTACCATGGACTGCATATGATATTTAGCTATTTGGCTCAACCTGGCATATTTACATCACAGCAAACTAAATGTTTGTTATCCCTGACCCTTAGAAAATGTACTTTTTATGTTCTTTATCCATTTCTGCTTCACCATGGAGATTTCTTTCCTTCAGAGATGGTCAAAACATGAAACATGCATTTGCAGCCACAGAAATACTAGTGTTTTAACAGAGGAATAATTATCTGCTCTTTTCCTTAATTTTTAGGAATTTGTCAGAAAACATCGAGATTCCTGGATCGGTCTGCATTCAGTGAAAAAAAGCGGCTGGGGGGACGCATGGGAATGGGTGGATGGATCAGTAACACAATATAGGTGAGATCTTTTATTATCATTATATATCAGGGTCATGGTGTATAGCTAATAGTTGGACGAAATTGAAAACTAAAAGGCAAGAGAGTTCCATAGATATTAATCGATCACTTATCAAGTTCATCATGTTTTTAAATGTTTGTATTTTGAATTAGATGTTTTAGATTAGCACTATGTCATTCAGAAAGTCTTAAGATAATCATTGAACATTCCAACCCATGGATTTAATTTGACATCAGAGGAACATGACGTGTGTATTTTTCTGCATCCCTGTACAAAATCTAAATCTGAAGGACTGAATTAGACATGCTTTGTGCCACCACATTCTGTACTTGAAGTGTGGCTCATATTGAAGAAGTCAAAAGCCAGAGGTTGAAGCCTCTGATCTCGGCTCTGACAGTTCAGGATAATGAACTTGCAGTCTACTGCTCGACCACATGGGGGCACCAACATGTTCATATATGTATATGTATATATATATATATATATATATGTATATCCTCCTCTGAGCTGCCCTCTTTACTGAAAGCAGAAAAAAAGTGGAAGACAAACAAAAAATGAGAAGAAACTGCTCACAGAATAAAAAACTAATTTCACTTCCTGAACTCTTCGTCTGTGGTGTAAACACCAGTTGAAAGACATTAAGAAATTTGAATCTCAAGTGTGTAGTCCTGACTTCATTATATGAGACAACAGCATCTATAATCTGATACCAACAAGGTTTTGTGGCTTTTACCTGTAACAATGTAATGCTTGTTCTACAGGCCCTGGCACCAAGGAGTCACTGTTAACCCTAAGGACAGGGTTGGGTTGACAGCATACATTGATCTGGAAGGAACATGGAGGCATACCAAGACTGGATCCAAACGATGGATCTGTGAGAGACAGATCTATTGAGTCTAACGTGTGCGTGTCATGTAACTGTGAATCTTTCTAAGGACCTTTGTTGCATGTTATTTTTCTTTTTTAAAAGTTCTTACTGCCCTTTCAAAAAAAACCCAAAAAACATAATAAAGGCAAAGATGAGAAAATAAACTGTACTGCATTAATGAGAAGTGACACATGGTAAAGTATGAAAAATGTTAATGATTTAAAAAAAATAGAATATTCAAAGAAACACATACACAGACTTTTCTGCTGTTCTCAGAGCCATAATAGTGGTGCAGCTGAAACCATACAGTTTGTCCTGAGGGTAATGCTAAAGGAAAGGTCATAGTGTATCTAGAATGAAAATGGTTCATCCACTGTGGTGTTAATTTAGTGGATTTTATAGAAAACTGCCCATAACTAGGACTGTACCTAAGTCAGAATTATGTCAGTTCAATCAGATTTAGCTTTTCAATACGAATATTCGACTTGTTTTTTTTCCATATAGAGTTTTAGAGTTTGAACAGTGTTCAGCTGGACGACAGATAAGAAATGTGCAACAAAGTTTTTTGTTGCCTCTGTATTGCAGCTGCCTGTACTGAAGAGCAGTGTGAAAGTGAGGAGAGCTTACTCTGCAACAAAATCTGGGGACCAAAATATCACCAGAAGTGCCCTGCACACTAATTGACAAAAAGAAAACAACTGCTTGACTTAAAGCAATCTCAGTCGACTGAAAGGTCTCCAGCTTTAGTGGGCGGCCCGACCAATTACATATCAGTGTTTCTTTTGTAGCACTGGAAGCCGTGGTGTGAGGTAGTTACCACGGGCCCGAGTGCATGCTAGGTGCTAGTTCTAAGGTGCGTACACACGCATCTGGCAACTGTTTTTAAAAATGCCAAAAGAATCAAGTCTAAGGAGCTTTACTATTTTGTTCTTTTTATTTCTTCTTTACTGGCGCTTTTCTGTTTAAAAGTCATGACTGTTCGCTGGGCTTGTAGATGTGCTCAGCCTGTCAGTCTTGACAGATATTGTACCTAAAATAGCTACTGTATCATATCGTCTTGTCACATGATCAAATAGAGACTTGACATTACACAACATGAACATACATGTTAACCAACAAGCAAAATTGCAGACCTGTATATGACAAAAAATATTAAAGAAAATAAATTATTTATTGAATCTAACAGTTTTTATATATAGTTTATTCATGGTTTTCCTAATTTATGTAGAATAAGCATTTAGTTTTGTAACAGATTGTTGCTGACTTTTCTACCAAAACAAAAAAGACAAGACAAGAAAATCATGATGGAGATGGGTTTGGAATATCCTATAGCAAATGGCACCATTCAATTTAATGTGAGTTCTTTGAACACAGGCATAGCTTTGAGCTGGCATTCTGAATCATTTGCAAGCCCCCCAGCCCCAGCCCACGGGCCCCAGTGAAACCAAACTGCCCCCACTGCCCATATTTACACCCCTAATTGGAAGATCTGACCTGAAGTTGGCGGTGCTGGAAACGTCAGGGTGTCATTACAATCATTCTCAAGACAATCTACAGTACAGTGGTAAAAATCTGTTAATTGTTACATCATGGATTGACAAAGAGATGGTGTAATATCTTGTTCCAAAGGAGAACATCTATTTTAATTAATCAATTGTCAAATTTTGGTCTGAAGACAGTTTCAGTTGAGGCAACAGGACTGAAAACGCTCTGCTATTAGTATCCATTTAATTGCTGGACATTATGATCCATTTTGAATTTATTTAATGAAAAGAACAAAAACATATTTTCATATTAAAGTATTTCTTTATTAGATTTGCTCAAAAGCAGATTAAAACAGAATCTGATAAGCTATTAAGTTTTTAGCTGTGATCTTTGATTTTGCATGTTGTGTGATATGCAATATTCATTTGAAATAACATTTGTATTTTTTTCCAACATTTTCGGAAAAATTTCGTCAGAATTCTATGGACGCAGATTCTGTGTGGGCCTGCTCACTAGTTCACCAGGGAGTAAAAGGCTTTGAAGCACACTCAGTGTGTTAGTCGTAGCTTTGATCTTTACTTTGATTTCTGATCGTGGATCCATGTACTGCTAACTATGCAGGATCACAAAAACTGTCAAATGAATGGGTGAGCAGGGTGGCATGCCAGGTACTCTGAGGGTACCTCAGACAGGCCAGTCTTTTATCATGGGGATTGGTAAATACACAGGAACACGGAGATCCAGCATTAGTGCTTAAAATAAGACTCTGAAACAGAAAATACAGTTTCTTACTGATTTATAAAGCTTCATCATGCTCAGCTCTGATATCTATTTCTGCATGTAGACATAGCTGACATTTTAGGACTCCATTTCATCTCAAGTTTAACATCTGATAATTGAGAATGATGGCCATGAGGAAGTGATGGTAGTGATGATAAGAGAATATGTCACATCCGTAGCAAGAACGCTTTAGTCAAAGTGTTACTTCAGGATGCCATGTTAAAATCCAATACATTCTGAAACCATTTGTCAGCTCAGGTTCACTTTTTGGTGCATTATATCATGTTTGTATTCCATCACCTGATCCTGCCAGCAGTTGCTGTGTGACACAGCTCTAAGGTTAAAGCAGTGTTTTTTGTTCCTTTGTCATCTATTCTATCGAACTACAGCAACAACACTGACATTTTTATGTCATTAACAGTGAACAATCTGAATTCTGTTAAACACATTTCAGCGCTCAAGCATACTTGACAAAACACAAACTGCTACCACTTCCTTAGTGCTTTCTAAAGAACAGAGAGACAGATGCAGATAAGAGAGACGGCAGCATCAGAATGGAGCACAGCATTGTATCTGTTATTCAGAAATACAAGCAGTAAATTGTGACTGTTGTTAAGTTACAGAGGTTTTTTTTTAGGAGTCTTCCAACTTTTGACCCAAATTTCACCATGAATGTGAGATACGGCAGAGGAGCAAGAGAGGACGGAGGAGACAGAGTGGAGAGACTGGACGACTACGAGAATGTGGACACTTTTACAGACCATCATGTTGATGTTTCAACACAAGATGGAGGTACGATGGTATTACATCCTGTTGAATCAATAATAAATATTAATGTCTCTTTTGTTTACTCTTTAAATTGTGGTTTTCAGAGTGAAACAAAGATGAAAAATATGAAGTATTTCAGTGCATGTGCATATTAGTTTGCAATAGTTAGCTTTATACCATGTTTAATTTAAATGTAGACAACAGGAAAATGTATATAAAAAAGATGAATTAAAAAGAATAAAAAAGAGGAATAATGGAATGAAGTGCACTTGTTTCACACCATCCCAATGAGAATTTTTTTCATGATATAAGTGCAGCAGGAGATCTTTAATAAGGGCAGAGTGGGTTGGAGCCTGTGCTTGCTTCCAGTTCAGTAACATTAGTTAGGGGAAACAAATGTTATGTTATAACCGTCAGTGGAGGCGGAAACTGAGTGTCTTGGGCCAGTTTGGATCTGATTGACCGTATACATGCAGGAGTAATTCGACCACCAATCACATTATCTGTGTGTGTTAGTCCGACTTTGGAGAAATTCTTTTTAGTAGAATTTCAGTCGGACTAACATGTCCACGTGTATTTTAGAAGTTTGATTTTAATGGGACTTCCACAATAAATCAGTTTTCTCTAATGTCAGGTAAAAGTACTTCAATTGTGTTCTTTGTGTACTTTGCCCCTGCAGGAGCACACACTCCAAAGCATCTCCCAGCTGTCCAAAGAAACCCTTTAAGAACTGCTGCACTGGTTGTGGGTCCCCTGCTGGTGGCTGGATGCATCATCCTGTTCAAACTCTGTAAAGATTTTGTCTTTGTTTAAATGTCGTATCTCCAATCACTCAAAACCTTCATCAGTGGGTTTAATTTTATATCATTGCTCTGTCTCTTTTTGGTTTTTACCAGATTGTTCAGTCATTTTGGAAAACAACCAGCTGAAGAGCCGTTATGAAGAGCTGCAGAGCAGTTATAAGGAGCTGCAGAGCAGTTACAACAACCTGAGTAACAGTTTCTGCCAGATACAGGGGACAGAAAGCCAGACGCAGGGGAACATTACAGGTGAGAGATGTTTAAAAAGGAACACTTTTAGTCTTATATATATTTGTCATTAAATGATTTGAAATGTGTCACTAAAACACTTGATGGAACACAGAATGGGAGAGATTTCGATGCAGTTGTTACTACAAATCTACTGAGAGGAAAACCTGGACAGAGAGCAGGAGAGACTGTCAGGAGAGAGGAGCAGATCTGGTGATAATAAACAACAAAGAAGAATATGTGAGTGTCTGTTGACGTTGTTTATGTCTGTGCATGTTCAGTGATCACTGCTTTTGCCAATCCTTTAGTCAGACAGAGAAACCCTCTGTATTTGAGTAATTTCATTGACACATTGTACTTTAACTTCAGTGCATTTCAAATGATAATTTTGTACTTGCTCCAAAACAATTGTCTGATGTTTCTAGTTCGATTGAAGTTTAAGATTTCATCAAAAATACATGTTATCTTGCAAAATTATCCAGACTCATATGTAGACATGACAATGTTTCAGATATGGATGTTGCTGCAAAGCACCTGCAAAGTTTGAGATATGGATGCTTCACAGTTCACACACATCTTAAAACCAGCAGTACAGAAGATCTATACAATCAGCACAGTTTTAAGGTGGACAACTGAGATTAGAGTCACCAATTTAGTATCCGACCAAATGTCTCCCCTTCTATTCAAGAAATATGATGTTGAGTAATGGCCAGAAAAGTGCTCTTGCAAAAAATGATGATGTCACGGTGAAGCTGACCTTTTGGATATAAAATGCCATTGCTTCAGTATTTTATCCTGTTAGACATTTTATGGAAAAAAGTGTTTTGTCAGGGCACAGTGACCTTAGCCTTTGACCTTAACCTTAGTCCTTAGTCTTGAGATATCTTGTGATAGATAGGGACTGACGCACAAACTGAAGCACGACTGGATGGACAACCTAAAAACATACTGCCTCTGGCCATGGCTATTCCCAGTGTGGAGGCATAAAAACAGAAAAAATTATGCTTGTATACTGTATATGTTTATACTCTGTATGTTCACTGTCTCTTGTCTCACTGGTTTTTTAATCTTCCCATAGAGTGGATGTAAGAGTTTAGTTATTTGGCTTAATCTGCCACATTTACATCACAACAAACTAAATGTTTGTTATCCCTGACCCTTAAAAACTAAACATATATGTATATATATATATATATATATATATTATTGTGGTATTTCTTTTCCATTTCTGCTTCACCATGGAGATTTCTTTCCTTCAGAGATGGTCAAAACATGAAACATGCATTTGCAGCCACAGAAATACTAGTGTTTTAACAGAGGAATAATTATCTGCTCTTTTCCTTAATTTTTAGGAATTTGTCAGAAAACATCGAGATTCCTGGATCGGTCTGCATTCAGTGAAAAAAAGCGGCTGGGAGGGCGGATGGGAATGGGTGGATGGATCAGTAACACAATATAGGTGAGATCTTTTATTATCATTATATATCAGGGTCATGGTGTATAGCTAATAGTTGGACGAAATTGAAAACTTCAACCCAAAAAAGTTCTATAAATAATAATCAATAATTTAGTCCAATATGTATTGTAATTAGCGCTACGTCACTCAGATGGTCTTCACATAATCAATGAAAAATTCTACCTATGGATTTAATTTGACATCAGAGGAACATGATGGGTGCATTTTTCTGCATCCCTGTACAAAATCCAAATCTGAAGAACTGAATTTGACATTCTTTGTGCCACCACATTGTGAACCTGACTTTTTGGCTTTAGTTACAATGTCAAAAGCCAGAGGTTGAAGCCACTGATGCCAGCTCATGACAGTTCAGGACAATGAACTTGCAGTCTACTGATCGACCACATGGGGGCGCCAACATGTTCATATTCATCCTCTGAGCTGCCCTCTTCACTGAAGGCAGAAAAAGGTGGAAGACAAAAAAAAAAGAAAAAGAAACTGCTCACAGGAAAAAAAAAAATCTTCTTCAGTTTGGCTTGAACAAAAAAAACAAAAAAACTAAAACAATCATTACTTCCTGAACTCTTCGTCTGTGGTGTACACACCAGTTGAAAGACATTAAGAAACTACATTTGAATCTCAAGTGTGTAGTCCTGACTTCATTATATGAGACAACAGCATCTATAATCTGATACCAACAAGGTTTTGTGGCTTTTACCTGTGACAATGTAATGCTTGTTCTACAGGGCCTGGCGCCAAGGAGTCACTGTTAACCCTAAGGACAGGGTTGGGTTGACAGCATACATTGATCTGGAAGGAAAATGGATGCATACCAAGACTGGATCCAAACGATGGATCTGTGAGAGACAGATCTATTGAGTCTAACATGTGTGTGTCATGTAACTGTAATATAATGGGCTATGCAATAGTTCTTACTGCCCTTCTTAAAAAATACATAATAAAGGCCATCATGAGAAAATGAACTGTACTGCATTACTTCAGAGGTGGAAGATGTAATAGTACAAAAAAGGCAAAAAACTTTCATGACTTAAAAACAATATTCAAAGAAACACATACACAGACTTTTCTGCTGTTCTGTTCAGAGCCTTAATAGTGGTGCAGCTAAAACCATACAGTTTGTCCTGAGGGTAATGCGAAAGGAAAGGTCATAGTGTATAGAGTAAAAATGATTCATCCACTGTGATGCTTGAAGGTGCCTTGTGAATTTAATAGCAATGTGACCATTACTAGGGCTGTACACAACTCAGAATTATGTCAGTCCAATCAGATTAGGCTGTTCAATATGAATATCTGACTATTATTCCTGTTTTTTCCATATAGAGTTTGAAAGTTTAAATGGTGTTTAGCGGGACGACGGATCAGAAATGTTCAACAATTTTTTGCCAACACTAGCTTACAAACAATAAGCCAGAGACTGTATTGCATTAAGTTGCTGTAAATTCATCACCTCTGAACAGAAGGCAGAAGATAATGTTACTTCAATGCGTTCTCATCCCAAGTCATCACATATCGGCACGTCTATATATTATGCGCTAGGTATCCTTCCGCATCTGCTGTTGATATTCTGGGAATCCACAATCAATGCCAGGATGTCAACAAAAGCACTTTGGCAGGTTTTGTCAACAAAAGCAAATGGTTAGGTTTAGAAAAAAAAAGAGACACCATGGTTTGGCTCTACATTTGTACGAGAAGTGAACACAGAGCTCTCAGTTGAAAGTCTGATGTTTTCTGGACCCATCCACTTCCCCTCCCACCCGCCCATTGGGACTTTACAGCTCCTGACGCAATCCAGTATGCAGCTGTACCAAGGAGCGTGAAAGGAAGGAGTGCTTTCTCTGCAGCAAAATCTCGGGACCAAAACATCCCCAGAAGTACAATACACACTGACCATAACATTTTAGTGTTTGTGTTGTACCACTGGAAGATTTGGCCTGATGTTGGCAGTAATGGAAACATCAGGGTGTCATCACAATCTTTGTTTTAGGGTGGTCTGCCCTACAGTAACAAAAAACTGTTATTGTAAATCATAGATTGACAAACACATGGTCTAATACAGGGGTCCTCAATGTTTTCCATGAACCCCTAAGCTGAAAGAATGACAAAGCAGGGATCCCCTACTACATATTGTACATTAAACCAGGCTTCTGGGTTTACCCTGAGGCCTCCTACCAGTGGGACATGCCTGGAACACCTCTAACGGGAGGCACCCGGGAGGCATCCTGATCAGATGCCCAAACAACCTTACAGTAACTGACCCCTTTCGACGTGAAGGAGTAGCGGCTCTACCTTTCCTTATCTCTAAGGCTGAGCACAGCCATCCCACGGAGAAAACTAATTTCGGGTGCTTGTATCCGCAATCTCATTCTTTCGGTCACCACCCAGAGCTCATGACCACAGGTGAGGGTTCGTTTGTAGATGGACCAGTAAATCAAAAGCTTCGCCTTCTGGCTCAGCTCCCTCTTCACCACCACGGTCTGGCATAGCACCTGCATCACTGCAGAAGCCATACCAAATCACCAATCCCTCTCACGCTCCATTTTGCCCTCACATGTGAACAAAACCCAAAGATATTTAATTTTTGGAAAAAAATAAAACTCTTATAGTTTATACTAAAAGAGAATATTTTCATTCATCAACTGTCAAATTTTAACTTCACTTAACATGACAGCTTAGTTGGGAAACAGTTTCAGTTTAGGCAACAGAGGTAACTGATAAAATGAAATTTCCTGTTTTACCCATTCTGCTTTTCCGTTGTGTGTGTGTGTGTGTGTGTGTGTGTGTGTGTGTGTGTGTGTGTGTGTAGCATTGAACCAAATTGTGAATTAATGTGTGAGTAGATCTATAAAGACACGCATGTTGTTGTTGCTGACAGAAAACCTTCTATCTCACCTTTTTTTAACGAGACAAAAAAAAGTTTTACAACCATATTTAAAGTATGCCCGACCACCAAACTAGAGTTTTAATCCACAATGAGTCAAATAAATAAATGTGTGTGTGTGTGTGTGTGTGTGTGTGTGTGTGTGTGTGTGTGTGTGTGTTTCTTTGTGTCTGTGTGTGCGTGTGTGTGCTGGTACTTCCTTTATGTTCCCTACCAAAACCAGACAAAAGACGGACTATCAAACACAGCAGCATCAGTGCAGTGTATTACGTTACTGAATTTTTATCTACCATAGGCCATACTGCATACTTTACTAGTACACATTAAAGTTTTACAGCAGCATAGTGACCATTTAACACAGCGCTATACATAAAGTGCAGCTCCAGTTTAATTGGCTCTCTCCTCTCAAGATGTCCTTAGATATTTATGCCACACCAGATTTATCAAAGAAGGTGAGATACAACAGAGAGGTGCAGGAAGACAAAGTTGAGTGGGAGGAAAGGCAGGTGGATATCTACGAGAGTACGGACGCTATCGGGAATAATCACACTGATATTCAGTCACTCGAAGGAGGTAAGTGAGAAATTACACAAACAAATCACTAGAATAAATGTTGGCATTATGTATTTTTGCATGTATGTAGCAGATACATTGCAAAGTCATATTTCTTTATGTTTCAAAAACACTGTGGTTACTGTGTGGTTAGGTTTAGGCACAAAACCACTTGGCTGTGGTCAAGAAAAGGTCATGCTTTGGCTCAAAATACACAGTTTGGAAGCACAATCTGTCATCAAACACAGCAATGTCTCTGTAAAAAAAGCATCTTGACCATCTATTTTTGTTTTTATAGACATACATGTATAATGTGAACCTCTGTAGTTAGCCAGACAATTATCTGTTAAGAGAAAGTACCAGAGAACTCATTTGCAGGTGTTCTGTTGCTTATCTCAAACACAAGCTCGGTGTAATATTTCATCGCACATCATTGTGCTTCATCCCCTTTGCTTATGGTACCATTTAAGTGACAAGTGTCATATCTGAGATCTGAAGAAGCATTAATTCTGGTAAAGAAAGTGTTACAACAGCATTACGGCAAGAGGGGAAGTGCAACATGACAAGGTCTGTTGAATATCATTATCAACACAGAGCCAAGAAAGAGAGACTGAGGAGGGGGAAGATGAAACCACTATGACAGTTTTTTGTTGTGAGCCATTTGTGCAATTCAGATATTTTAGATGAGGTCATATTTGTTTCACTTTAAAATTCAAAGTGGTTTATATTAGAGTGTTTGGTAACACTTTATAATAACGATCCTTTATAAAACCTTTATTAAGTATTTATTAATAATGAAATAATACTGAACATATCATTTGTATACAAAAGGATTAACACGTTCCGTCCTGGAAGAGGGATCCCTCCTCAGTTGCTCTTCCTGAGGTTTCTACCTTTTTTTTTCCCTGTTAAAGGGTTTTTTGGGGAGTTTTTCCTTATCCGCTGTGAGGGTCCTAAGGACAGAGGGATGTCGTATGCTGTAAAGCCCTGTGTGGCAAACTGTGATTTGTGATATTGGGCTTTATAAATAAAATTGATTGATTGATTGATTAATAAAGGCTTTATAAATGTTTAACTAGAATATTTACAAATTATGTGTTAATTCTTTATATATGTTACAGAGTGTTTAAATTATTCGTTTAAAGTGTGTCTGACAAATGTCACCGAACCAGAGGTCAATGAAGCTACTGAGTAACATGTTATTGTAACAGGGGAATGACATGAACTATGATCAGACAAATGTTTTCTTTTAATGAACTAGCTATTTGTGTGTGTGTTTTTGCCACTTTAGGACCACACACTGAGAAGCATCCTCCAGCCGTCCAAAGGAGGCCTTTCAGGGTTGCTGCATATTGTCTAGGAGTGCTGTGCCTCGTGATGATGACAGGAATCATCCTCTTATCTGTACTCTGTAAGATAAAATACAGTATTCAATGGCGTACTCAAATGGTGAGGAGTTTCAGCCTCAAGATTTCAAGGAGAGATCCAGATTTTTTTGTCGGTCTTCATATAATACTTTTGTGCAAAATATTTGCGGGAATAGTTATTAGTTGCTGTAATCATTCCCACTGTTCATACTGCCTGTTAAGCGGTCCCTTCCTAACCCAAATGCAATGAAAGAAAAAGGTAGACAAAATGGACAGGACTTCTTCTGTGTTAACATTTAACCGAAGCTTTTATGAGTTATAACCAGAATAACCGTCCTGTGGTTGTATGGCTCTGCACACCAGTCAGGTTGTAGTTACAGTTTACATCCATATATGTGAAAACATGGATGCTTCACACACATTGTCCCCACGACCGCACAGAAGATCTATACAGTCAGCACAGTTTCAAGGCGGGCACTGTCAGCCTATCATCTTACAGCTCCTCATTTTAAATACAGCTCTTCCTCTGCTGTAGTTGTTTCTCGCTGCAGTTGTGCGCACCCGCCACCTCCCCATCACCACCAGTGTCTGGAATCAATGTTTGTCCCCTGTTACTCAATTTATATTTATATACTAATAATTAATTTATTTCAGTTTTACCTTTTGTCCATGTGCGTAGCTGTACCTATTTCTGTTCTTGTGTAGCTGCAACACCAGAATTCCCCATCTGGATTTAAGTAAAGGCTTTACCTTATCTTATTTTGTCTTGTCTCACTGTCTTTCAGTCACTTTGGGAAGAGACAAGCTGCACAGCAGATACGACCAACTGAGCAAAAACTACAGCCAGCTCCAAAGACAAATTTCAAGTAAAGATCAGTGTCAAAATATCATTATATACAGGATCCACCTTCACACTGACGACTAATCACAAATATTTCCATACTGTCTTACTTTTATCTATTGTTTTACTCAAGACGTATCAGTCCACTATAGTCAGGTACAGGATGAAGTGAAGCAGCTGCAGAACAAAATTGAAGGTGAGAAAAGTTTAAAAACTGACAGCAAACACCAGAATTATACTAATTTTACATAAATATAGATGGAAAAGGAGGTTGCGCATCAACAGTGATGATACTCAGAGTGCTAAACCCAAAAATCCAATATGATCAAAAAAAAAAAAGAAAAAAAGAAAAAAAAAAACCCTAATGCGTTTTGGCACATGGCCTTCTTCAGAGCGTTCTGAAGAAGGCCATGTGCCAAAACGAAACGCGTTAGCGTTTTTTTTTTTTTTTTTAATGTGAGCCATTAAAAGAAGTCAAATGTGAGTACTTTGTCCGCCTCCTTAACTTGGCAATTTGAGATGTGCTACCATTTTTACATAAATATAACTTGAGTGTTTTTTAAGTGTAACTGTTTTGACGCTGTTCTGTTGAACTGTTTTACTACTTGAATATTTCTGGAGTGAAAACTTAAAGTATTTACAGAGTAAATAACCTGAAAGTGAAACACTGAAGCTAAGGAAGAGCTTTAAATAAACAGTGACAATACTGAAGTGAAATCTCTCTTTAAAACACTTGTTTGACATTAAGGGAAGTGGTGTCCTGATGGATGGAGCAAATTTGGATGCAGCTGTTACTTTAAAATGAATGAAGAGAAAAATTGGGATAGAAGCAGAGCTGACTGTCGGCAGAGAGGAGCAGATCTGGTGGTCATAAACAACAAAGAGGAACAGGTGAGTGTGTTTGTTTCACAGTGATCTCTTGAGAGATTAGTTGTAACCTGCTTACTGTCTAGACCTTGTCAGATTTATTTTCCAGTTTGTTCAGCCTTCAGGTCCCAACGCATAAGAATGTTCATTAACTGTTGATTCTGGTAAAATGTCTTCACTTCAACCTGCTCTGACTCTGTGTACTGTACAGACATTTGGGTCAACTTCTGCTGCTTTTGTTCATAAAGGTACAAGGTTGGCATGAGTGAAACAGACATGTGTTTGACTGAATACTAACAGAGTCCATACACTGATTAGATATTTCCAAATAGTTATGTCCAAAATCAAAGCACATGGACTGTTCGTATTCTTTTGATAAAAACTGAAGACCTAAAAATACATGAAAGGAACCAGATGGTCTGACCTCAGTCCTTTCATCCAACCATGTTTTTGTGACTGACACTGATGATGGAAATAAAACTTAAACTTTAAATCAATTCATAGACTTCTGGACAGATCAAAATCTAAGAGTAAAGAAGTTGTTGAAACAGTCAAATATTAAAAAAGTCAAATTGAAATGTTTAGGAAAACCCTCAGAACATGTTTCTTTCTTTTTTTTTAAAAAAAAAAATGCTTTCCGATCAAATTAAATGTTAACTTGTATATGTATTCACTATCATGCTGTTGTGTCCACTCTTCAGTTCTTGATAAATTTCAGTCTGGTTTTAGATCCCGACATAGCACCGAGTCAGCACTGTTAAAGGTGCACAATGACATTGCCTTGTCTGTGGATGCTGGGAATCCCGCTGTGCTGGTGCTGCTGGACCTCACAGCGGCCATTGATACAGTCAACCGTGCAGTCCTTGTATCTCGCCTAGAGCAGTATGTCGGCATCCACAGCACCACTCTTCAATGGTTTAAGTCGTACCTGGTCAATAGGAGCTTTTCTGTGATGATTGGTGACCTCCAGTCATCACATCTCAATGCATCTCTCCCTTGTGGGGTGCCACAGGGATCTATTCTTGGCCCTATCCTATTTTTCATTGTATTTGCTACCTCTGGGATCAATGATAACAAAACACAATCTGTCTTTCCATCTTTATGCAGATGATTTACAAATTTATTTGCCCATGAAACCCAATGAAAGTACTGCATTTCATAAGTTAATGGATTGTATTAGTAACGTACCTGAATGACAGCAAAACTGAATGTATTTTGTTTGGCACTTCACCTATGTCGGATGTTAGTGCAACAACCTGTAGCACTCTGGCCCCCTTTTTTAAACCACATGTGAAAAATCTTGGTGTAACATTTGACAGTGGTTTAAAATTCGATAAACAGATTCGTTCTGTTGTTAGAACGAGCTTTTTCCAGCTCCGTCTCTTGGCCAAAGTGAAGCCTTTCCTCAATCGGCAGGACCTTGAGAAGGCAATTCATGCATTCATCAGCTCAAAATTAGATTACTGTAATGCCCTTTACAGGGCTTGAAGCAAGAAAAAATCCTGTGCCTGAATTTTTTTTTAGACAGCATGAAGGGGAAGGGGGTGCCTTCTGCGCTAGAGGGGTCCTGGGGCATGCCCCCCCGGGAAGAAAATTTTAAACATTTGACGTCTAAATGAATTAATCTGGTGCACTTTGAGAGTATCAATCAAGTATTACATCAAGAAGCTAAAAAGGAAAATTTGGTCACCAGCTACTACAAAATGGTTGGGGCTGGGCAATTTTAGGAAATTCTGAGCAACAAGAGACAGAATAGGAAGACAACAAGAACGTCTGCATTAAAATGTACATTATATATCAGTTGAGGCTTGAACTCATGGCCTCTGACACCAAGGAGCATCTTCTATCTGACTGAGCTAATTAGCAAGTGACAACTCTTCCGTGGCTTCACAACTTATCTCTCACTTATCTCTACCACCCCCTCCCCTCTCTCTTTCTGTATGTGTGAATTGCAACCCCCAACCTGTAGCCATTTCTCTCTCTCTCTCTCTCTCTCTCTCTCTCTCTCTCACTCTGTGTGTGTGTGTGTGTGTGTGTTTTCACCTCTCTCATGTCTAGACCAAACTGAACAAATATTTGTAGACGGACAAGCAACATCATAATTAAACAGGCTTTTATTTTTTAAATTTATTTAATTTAGAAAATTGGCCGGATTCTCTCGTCTTTTCTGTGTCCGACTTCCTGTTTGGTACGATCCACTCTATCCAGCTTGACAGAAGCGCTCGTGGCTCGCGTGAAAAATAGACCAGACGCCGAACTCAAGTGCTGCAGTGCGCGAGCCTCCGCGGGCGCTCCGCTCTGCTCAGCGGCCTGTGTGGACAGTCAGATAGGTTAACATGGGCGCCGATTGAAAACTGCCTCCGCCGCTGGGCGCTGCGCTTCGGTTCCGCGTTCGGTGTGTCTGTGGCGTGACTGAATGAGAGACTGTGAAAACTTAAGGCCCGCCCTACTCTGCCTCTGATTGGCTAGAACTCCTTGTTTACCTTGAGTAATGTGATACACCATTGGTAGTTGGAACTATCACTTTGCTTTGCTTTAAAACGACTGGTTAAATCACTGTTGCTACAGCAAGATGATAAAATATTCATGAGAAAAAAATATTCCTGCACCAGAATATTCCTGCGCCGGAAATCTGGCACCGTGCCAGAGAACTTCAAGCCCTGCCTTTATGTCGGCCTCAGCCAGTCTACCCTTTCATGACTTCAACTTGTACAGAATGCTGCGGCCCGATTCTTAACAAACACATCCAGACGTGAACACATCACTCCTGTGCTGTCGTCACTCCACTGGCTTCCAGTTCGTTGTAGGATAGATTTTAAACTTCTGTTGTTTGTTTTTAATGCCATTAACGGCCTGGCTCCTCCCTACCTGTCAGAGATTTTAACTATCCGCGATAGTGGCAGGGCCCTGAGTTCATCTGGTCAGCTTCTGTTAGAAGTCCCAAGGTCGCGATGCAAAAAATGGGGTGACCTTTCTTTTTTTGTAAAGGGCTATAGAAATAAATGTTGATTGATTGATTTATTGATTGATTGATTGATTGGTGTACAAGTGGATCCCCCCTCTGTTAGCTGTGGCTGACTTTTGTCTGTTGTCAACGACTAGAAGTTTGTCACTGAGCTGAATGTGCATGGAGAGTCCTGGATTGGTCTACAGGAAACATGGACAGGGGGAAGATGGGAATGGGAACAGAAATGGGTGGACGGATCACCACTGACAGAAATGTGAGACACCTGAAAGGTTTTTTGCTTCAATCACACATCAAGATGGGAGTACTGACCAAGGTTTCATTCTTTCATTGGCAGACATTACAGATTACATCAACTGCCAAAACTGTATCTTCACTTTTGTAACCAGATGTTTGTTGTTTCAGCCCTGTTTAAAATGATAACATTTTATTTGCCCTCTAGGTTCTGGGCACCAGGACTACCAACCCATGAGGGATATCAGCACGCTGCAACATGCTGTAATGACCAAGGACAATGGACACAGAGTCTACATCATGTGTATAAGAACTGGATCTGTGAGAAATAGATTTCTTGTATTCTTGTATTGGGTGGTGTTGCCATCAGCTTTGCCAATTCAGACCAATATACATTTTACATGTCTTTATTCTGTGCTGCATGCTATGTAACCTGATTACACAGATGCTCCTCTGCCCTTTATAGTGGACAATGTGGTTGGAAGTCTTCCACACAGATTTACATGGGCACTTACTCTGTAGTCCTTCAGCATTATTATAATAAAAGTCAATAAAAACATTAAATTGCAGATTGTCTACATGTTACCATAATAATACATTTGTATTCAGTTTGAGGTTTTCCTGCATTTCTTTTAATACACCTGCAGTCACCAGCTTCTAATTGTCACCTCAAACATCACCTCACCAACATGCAGGAGGTTCATGTCAGGACCCTAAAGTCTGTGTAATGTGTGTCTGTCTACAAGGCACTGCAGTTCATGTCCTGAACCCAACAACAGGCTAACTGTTGGCTTGATAAGGATATTTCCTGAATCTTAATGAAGGCACAGTTACACTTGTCATTTCAAGTGTCTCATATACAGGTTAAATACAGATACAATTTAATACAATTTGGTTGTCACATTGCCACATATGAGTCTCTGTTAGCCAGGACACAATCTGATGGCAATCAGTCTTTGTTTTCCTGAGCGACATGCAAACCAGGGTCAACCACAACAGAAATGACTTGAGCTTAATAGCGTTTGTTACTACAACAACACTTAAGTTAACTACCCAATCCTGCACTCATACACATACACTAATGAACATGGAAGACTTGCGAAGATGGACTACAGGCAAGATAAAAGTTAAACTGTTAACTCATCACCATCATACCTATTCCACCAAAAGCCCTATTTCCACCGAGCAGTACGGTACGGTTCAGCTTAGTTTGGTACCCTTTTTTTCCATTTCTACTGTGAAAAGTTGTGGATGGTACCAATGGAACCATTCCATATCGTCCCTGTTTTTGGCCCCTCTGTTGGGGTACCTAGCACACAGATCTGGTACTAAAAGGTGGAGCTGTGAACACTGCAGTCTGTTGATTGGTCAGTAGAGGATGGTCACTCTGCTCAGGGCTGAGTTGTGGCTGGTTTTCAGGCTCATGTAACCACTGTTCATACTGTGGAGAGTTTTATTAGTAAACTGAAACTATAAAACGAAAGGATGTTTTGCTGCCTCTTGCAGCAGCTGGAGTCGGAGAAAACGACGACAACTTTTAAGGTGGAACGTTTACTTGTAATGTTACTCAATGCATGAGTTAATAACATGAATTAACCAACTCACCTTAAATTTCACTGTGACAACTTTCACTATTACTTTAGTTTTTGAATGATATATACTTTTAGTAATGAGTTGATCTTCAAGTGTTCATTTATATTAATTTTGACAGGGTTCTGTGAACTGCATATATTCTAATCCTCACTTGGAGTAAAAAAGAAGTGTTGCTGTGGCGATAAACAAGGTGCAGACTTTCATCTGTGTCACCAGTGATGAGGAAATACAGTGAGTGCTGGACGGAGCAGTGAGTGACAACAACCCTGCCCACATTTAAGGGTACTGTTTGTGGTGGAAACGCTAAGCGGACCTCGGGTCTACATACCATGTCTGAAGAGTTACTTTTGGTTCCAAAGGTACCATACCGAAAGTGTTTGGTGGAAACTGGGCTAAAACAACTGTCAGCAGACTGATTTCACTGCTCGCATTATAAATGGAGACACACAGATGCCTACAAGGCTACATGATACAAAGTGGCTGGTCTGTGGTAAAATGTCGACGTACACAAAACAGCAAACTAGTGTACACGAATGTTGTTTGTTGGTTGGCAACAGTCCCAGTCTAAATGCGGAAGTATTTGTGTTGGTGGAGCCAAATAAATCATTAAATAAACAAATGAATCAGAGCCTGTTGCAGCTTTTTATTGTTGATAAATGGTGTCACAAACTGGCTCAGAGTATGTGACAATTAGGGAGTCCACACAAAAGATTTACTTAAAACAAGCCAAATTTATTAAACTAAAATTAACTTAATAATCAGTGGAGTGTGTAGATCAGCAAAGTCAGTCATGAAAGCCATGCATGGGTGAGTGTCAAGTGTTCTGTGGAGGTGTTGAAGGTGCAAACCAAAACCAAAGATGCTCAGTGGATGTAAGCTGAAAGGAAGGGAGAGACCAAGTGAACAGATTAGGCAGCTTTTATAGCTTGGAAGCCCAGGTGAGCCTAATCAAGGTAACGACCCTCCCATGTCAGCCAGCTGCCTGACGAGACTGGCTGAAACATTCTCAAAGACAGTGGGAGGGGTGTCACACCCCCCCTCTTAAGATCAAGGTTCCACCTTGACATCTGGAACACAAAACATACAAAACTTGAAACAATGAGAAACATTTCCACTTTTGACTTGAGTCTACCAAGTGTCCCCCTTTACATTGGATGAGCCATCATACAAACTTACTTCTGTGTTACAGTGACCTAAATCTCTCTCTTACCAGATCAAATCCCTCACCCAGCAACCTTGGATCCAGAGGAGCAATTTAAGAATGAGAAATTTACTGGCATCAGAAGCTATTGCATGGTAAAAGGGTCACAGCAAAACCAATGGCTAGTTACAAAGACTTATGGAAAATGTTTGGAACAATACCCACCTCAGAATGCAGATTTGTAGCTTGCACGAATTCAGTAACGTGGGTACAAAGCAGTGAGATAGAATCAGCAGGAGACTGTTAAACCCACAACCCAAAGTACACATCAA